>NW_026047376.1:122500-127500 GCF_023864345.2 Schistocerca serialis cubense
CCGGACGGGGCACTCGGGCGGCGCTGTCTGGGATCTGTTCCCGGCGCCGCCCTGCCCCTACCGGTCGACCATGGGTGTCTATAGTTCGATGTCGGGACTCGGAATCGTCTGTAGACGACTTAGGTACCGGGCGGGGTGTTGTACTCGGTAGAGCAGTTGCCACGCTGCGATCTGTTGAGACTCAGCCCTAGCTTGGGGGATTCGTCTTGTCGCGAGACGAGACCCCCAGGGGCTGGCCGCCAACAGGGGCACGTGTGGGCTGCTTTTGCTTCTTGCCTCTGTACGGCGTATCGGTCTGGCCGGGCGCGCCGCACCCAGGGCGCTGCATTGGGTGCGGCGGACGGCGGCGTATCGGTTGGCGGGCCCCTTGCCGCCTGCGCGGGCGCTGCGATGGGTGCCGCCTCCGTGCGCGCGGCGGGGGAGGCGGCGCCGGCCGGGCGCCTTGTGTCCTGCCGCGCTACAGCGTATCGCTTTGGCGACCGGCGATGGGTGCCGCGATGGGTGCCGGACGGTCGATGTCGGCCCACCGGCCGGCGCGCCGCGCGGAGGCGGCGTCGTCGGGCGGGTGTCGGGCGGTGCCCGGCGGTCGACGGTACGTTTTCGCCGTCCCGTGGTAACACAGCGTCCACCGCAGTACGGTGACCTACAATACCACTCCACTATGGATGTGAAATAAAATATAATAACACATGATGCTCCGCAAGAAAATAGACTTGGGATAGGGTGTGTCGTTGGCAAGTCCCCGGGGCGGCTAGTGTGGGTGGTGATAAGTCCGTAGTGGGCGAGGTATTACGACGATGCCGCCATCTATGCGAATGTGACGCAACGACATTGACATCCAGCCCAGAAACGGCACCTCCATCTACAGGGATCCGACGGAACTACGCCAACCATGCCGGCAAAACAGTATCGCCATCTATGAAAATACGGCGAAACCACATGCAATACCTCCATCTATGCGAATCTGACAACACTACGTCCGCCATGTCGAGCGCACCACAAAACACAGCGCCATCTGTAGGTCTCCCGCGGCATGACGTCCTGCAACGACGATACCGCCATCTATGAGACGCCAAGCCGACTAAGACAGCGATGGGCCCACAGTGCCCATCTTTCGACCCCACCCACAAAGCCTGCGTCCTCTGTCGACCACAGCACCCCAACGCCAGCGCCTCTGCCGCACGAAATCGTCGACCGGCAATCACTCCACCGGCGCCCCACCCTAACCGCCCAACTCGCAACTCCAGCGGATGAACGGCGGACTTTTCCCGCAGTCGCAATGTGCAATCCACCCCTATAACTTGCGTTTCATGAAGAGTTATGTCCAATATGCGACATTCCCGCTGTCCCTATACATGAGCTGCGAGCTGTACCAGTTACGAGCTAGAGACGCGATCGCGTTGCTCTCTGTACGAATGCCGATGCTGAGCGGTCAGCTAGGAGGCGCTCCATCCATGTCGGTACCGGTGGGCGTTGCACTCGCAGTCGCAAAAACGTACGGCAAGTATATTACTCGGAAGAGTTTATGACAGTCCAAGCCCCCCTGCGTGGGGAGCGTCTTTCTAGGCCATGACCCACCGGAAGGGCGCAGCGTCCCCCACCCCAGACATGTGACGTCACACTATCGGTATTGACGACTCGACTCATTGCTTATAATCATTTGCCATACACCGGTGGAAGCTGCCGAGACGAGTAGCTACATAGCGCGCTCGCCGTGTCACTAATGTACAGAGATACAACAGTTTCGACTGGAACCGGATTAAACGTATACACGGCGCTGATTAGTAATACATAGACCCATCAGAATACAGATAATATATACAACTGTCCGTATACATGCTGAAAGACTCTGCTCACAATCACAACCACACGGCAGCCACACACTCTTATCACGCACTACTCTCCGCCTGTAACACGCACACAGACAATATGTAAGCACCAGCATGGAACAACACCCAGTGCATCCTCTCCGCCACATGAGACAATCCACACTGTCATAACCAGACTGGGAGGTCCACTCAGAAAACGGAATATCCCACCCCCCCGACAACCACCATTGCTCAGCTAAGCCACCAACACCCACACATGTCCTACACAGGGGTGCACCCAACATCACAATACTGCCTCCTCTCACAGCACACAAACAATGGCAGGAATGAAAGACACAGGTCTGCCACAAGCATGGAATCGGAGCGCCGCCTGTCATGAGCCAAAGGTGCATCCTGACGTGGCAAATCAGATGATGCCGCAGGCATCCACTTACTATAATCACAATCAACAAACCGACCGGCCGCCCCCCCCCCCCCCCCCCATTACACCTTTCCATACAACAATGTGTACCTTAACCTAAACTATACTGTACCTTAACCTAAACTATACTGTACCTTAACCTAAACTATACTGTACCTTAACCTAAACTATACTGTACCTTAACCTAAACTATACTGTACCTTAACCTAAACTATACTGTACCTTAACCTAAACTATACTGTACCTTAACCTAACCTATACGGTACCTCAACCTAACCTATATTGTGCCTCAACCTAACCTATGTTGCGCCTTAACCTAACCTATGTTGCGCCTTAACCTAACCTATGTTGCGCCTTAACCTAACCTATGTTGCGCCTTAACCTAACCTATGTTGCGCCTTAACCTAACCTATGTTGCGCCTTAACCTAACCTATGTTGCGCCTTAACCTAACCTATGTTGCGCCTTAACCTAACCTATGTTGCGCCTTAACCTAACCTATGTTGCGCCTTAACCTAACCTATGTTGCGCCTTAACCTAACCTATGTTGCGCCTTAACCTAACCTATGTTGCGCCTTAACCTAACCTATGTTGCGCCTTAACCTAACCTATGTTGCGCCTTAACCTAACCTATGTTGCGCCTTAACCTAACCTATGTTGCGCCTTAACCTAACCTATGTTGCGCCTTAACCTAACCTATGTTGCGCCTTAACCTAACCTATGTTGCGCCTTAACCTAACCTATGTTGCGCCTTAACCTAACCTATGTTGCGCCTTAACCTAACCTATGTTGCGCCTTAACCTAACCTATGTTGCGCCTTAACCCAACCTATGTTGCGCCTTAACCCAACCTATGTTGCGCCTTAACCCAACCTATGTTGCGCCTTAACCCAACCTATGTTGCGCCTTAACCCAACCTATGTTGCGCCTTAACCCAACCTATGTTGCGCCTTAACCCAACCTATGTTGCGCCTTAACCCAACCTATGTTGCGCCTTAACCCAACCTATGTTGGGCCTTAACCCAACCTATGTTGGGCCTTAACCCAACACACGTTGGGCCTTAACCCAACACACGTTGGGCCTTAACCCAACACACGTTGGGCCTTAACCCAACACACGTTGGGCCTTAACCCAACACACGTTGGGCCTTAACCCAACACACGTTGGGCCTTAACCCAACACACGTTGGGCCTTAACCCAACACACGTTGGGCCTTAACCCAACACACGTTGGGCCTTAACCCAACACACGTTGGGCCTTAACCCAACACACGTTGGGCCTTAACCCAACACACGTTGGGCCTTAACCCAACACACGTTGGGCCTTAACCCAACACACGTTGGGCCTTAACCCAACACACGTTGGGCCTTAACCCAACACACGTTGGGCCTTAACCCAACACACGTTGGGCCTTAACCCAACACACGTTGGGCCTTAACCTGCTCTGTAATTGTCATACGACGCGTTAAATTAGTGTAGTGTTGCCTAACTGCAACCCCCGCAATATAGTTTGCTACTCGCACTGCCCGGTCCCCAGTGTATCGCTTCATGTTAAACACCTTGCAGCTATACACTGTAATGTGGATGGCAGCAGGACGTACATGCTCAATGCCCTTTGCAGTTGTTCATTGGCATTTGCAGTTGTTCATTGGCATTCGCATGGCGAAGCACTTAGCCTACGCTGTGGTACGGCCTGTGTCAACTGTCCGCTGATGTTGTACGTCCAAATCACACACTGTACTGCACATTGGTCCTCATGTACTGAATGATACATCGTGGTACATGTGACCGTACAACGACTGCGCCAACAACGGCGAACCATGCGGTCCAAATGTTGTGCACTCAGCTACGTGTCGTCTCCCTATAAGAGCTGGATTGCAGTGTGGTATGCCCTGGATGGCGATCAGCATGAGCCGTCTGTTGATGTAGTGGCGCGTGTTGTCAGACGTAGTCGTCTCTTCTCACACACCGTGATAGCATGGTGCACTGCGTTCCACATCTGCGACATGCGACAGAGGCCGGTTGACAGTCGTTCGCGCAATGGACATCGCATACGTACGGGGGCCACCTTCCACGTGTTCGCGAAGCGTGCACATGTTGTTGCGTGTATGTGGGCAGACATAGTGTGTCGTGACACCTGACACAGGCATGCAACAATCGTTGAATTTGCAAATGGCGATGGACGCCTACGTTTGCTGGTGACGTTACGCAAATGAACAACTGGTAAACCGTTGTGGTGCGGTTGTTCTCGCTAGAGGTGAATCAGTGATGGCGACGATCGGTTGAGCTACCAACCGGTTGTTCCAGCGATACCCACCATGCCCACGAACGTGAATGGCATCTGGGTGTGAAGCGATACGCGGCGGTGGCTGGGTGGGACCGTCCCCGGCCGGTGAGGGGGGGCCTCCCGGCGTGCTGGCCGCGCGGTGCGTGGGCGCACGCGCTACAGCCGGCTGGTGGGGGCGGCCAGTGGCAGGCGCGCCGGCCGACGGAGGCGGCAGGCGGCGCAGCTGCGCGCCGGCGCACCCTGCACGCGGCGCCGTGCGGCCAAAGTAGGTCCTCGCGGGCCCGGTGCGAAGCGCGGTGGACATCTGCAGTGTGCTGGTCCGATTGAGGACTGTGTGCGCTGAGGATGCGCCGCCGCCCGGCGCTCGGCGCCGCGACGCCGTCTGCTGCTCGGTCGCCTCTGCGGTTCTCGCAGGTGGTTTGTATCGCAGCTGTGCGGACGTGTTGGCGCGTGCGCTGTGCTGG
>NW_026047376.1:137500-142500 GCF_023864345.2 Schistocerca serialis cubense
GAACAACACCCAGTGCATCCTCTCCGCCACATGAGACAATCCACACTGTCATAACCAGACTGGGAGGTCCACTCAGAAAACGGAATATCCCACCCCCCCGACAACCACCATTGCTCAGCTAAGCCACCAACACCCACACATGTCCTACACAGGGGTGCACCCAACATCACAATACTGCCTCCTCTCACAGCACACAAACAATGGCAGGAATGAAAGACACAGGTCTGCCACAAGCATGGAATCGGAGCGCCGCCTGTCATGAGCCAAAGGTGCATCCTGACGTGGCAAATCAGATGATGCCGCAGGCATCCACTTACTATAATCACAATCAACAAACCGACCGGCCGCCCCCCCCCCCCCCCCCATTACACCTTTCCATACAACAATGTGTACCTTAACCTAAACTATACTGTACCTTAACCTAAACTATACTGTACCTTAACCTAAACTATACTGTACCTTAACCTAAACTATACTGTACCTTAACCTAAACTATACTGTACCTTAACCTAAACTATACTGTACCTTAACCTAAACTATACTGTACCTTAACCTAACCTATACGGTACCTCAACCTAACCTATATTGTGCCTCAACCTAACCTATGTTGCGCCTTAACCTAACCTATGTTGCGCCTTAACCTAACCTATGTTGCGCCTTAACCTAACCTATGTTGCGCCTTAACCTAACCTATGTTGCGCCTTAACCTAACCTATGTTGCGCCTTAACCTAACCTATGTTGCGCCTTAACCTAACCTATGTTGCGCCTTAACCTAACCTATGTTGCGCCTTAACCTAACCTATGTTGCGCCTTAACCTAACCTATGTTGCGCCTTAACCTAACCTATGTTGCGCCTTAACCTAACCTATGTTGCGCCTTAACCTAACCTATGTTGCGCCTTAACCTAACCTATGTTGCGCCTTAACCTAACCTATGTTGCGCCTTAACCTAACCTATGTTGCGCCTTAACCTAACCTATGTTGCGCCTTAACCTAACCTATGTTGCGCCTTAACCTAACCTATGTTGCGCCTTAACCTAACCTATGTTGCGCCTTAACCTAACCTATGTTGCGCCTTAACCCAACCTATGTTGCGCCTTAACCCAACCTATGTTGCGCCTTAACCCAACCTATGTTGCGCCTTAACCCAACCTATGTTGCGCCTTAACCCAACCTATGTTGCGCCTTAACCCAACCTATGTTGCGCCTTAACCCAACCTATGTTGCGCCTTAACCCAACCTATGTTGCGCCTTAACCCAACCTATGTTGGGCCTTAACCCAACCTATGTTGGGCCTTAACCCAACACACGTTGGGCCTTAACCCAACACACGTTGGGCCTTAACCCAACACACGTTGGGCCTTAACCCAACACACGTTGGGCCTTAACCCAACACACGTTGGGCCTTAACCCAACACACGTTGGGCCTTAACCCAACACACGTTGGGCCTTAACCCAACACACGTTGGGCCTTAACCCAACACACGTTGGG
This sequence comes from Schistocerca serialis cubense, assembly GCF_023864345.2. Classification (NCBI taxonomy): domain Eukaryota; kingdom Metazoa; phylum Arthropoda; class Insecta; order Orthoptera; family Acrididae; genus Schistocerca; species Schistocerca serialis. The sequence goes on from NW_026047376.1 coordinate 138,993, forward strand.
CCTTAACCCAACACACGTTGGGCCTTAACCCAACACACGTTGGGCCTTAACCCAACACACGTTGGGCCTTAACCCAACACACGTTGGGCCTTAACCCAACACACGTTGGGCCTTAACCCAACACACGTTGGGCCTTAACCCAACACACGTTGGGCCTTAACCCAACACACGTTGGGCCTTAACCCAACACACGTTGGGCCTTAACCTGCTCTGTAATTGTCATACGACGCGTTAAATTAGTGTAGTGTTGCCTAACTGCAACCCCCGCAATATAGTTTGCTACTCGCACTGCCCGGTCCCCAGTGTATCGCTTCATGTTAAACACCTTGCAGCTATACACTGTAATGTGGATGGCAGCAGGACGTACATGCTCAATGCCCTTTGCAGTTGTTCATTGGCATTTGCAGTTGTTCATTGGCATTCGCATGGCGAAGCACTTAGCCTACGCTGTGGTACGGCCTGTGTCAACTGTCCGCTGATGTTGTACGTCCAAATCACACACTGTACTGCACATTGGTCCTCATGTACTGAATGATACATCGTGGTACATGTGACCGTACAACGACTGCGCCAACAACGGCGAACCATGCGGTCCAAATGTTGTGCACTCAGCTACGTGTCGTCTCCCTATAAGAGCTGGATTGCAGTGTGGTATGCCCTGGATGGCGATCAGCATGAGCCGTCTGTTGATGTAGTGGCGCGTGTTGTCAGACGTAGTCGTCTCTTCTCACACACCGTGATAGCATGGTGCACTGCGTTCCACATCTGCGACATGCGACAGAGGCCGGTTGACAGTCGTTCGCGCAATGGACATCGCATACGTACGGGGGCCACCTTCCACGTGTTCGCGAAGCGTGCACATGTTGTTGCGTGTATGTGGGCAGACATAGTGTGTCGTGACACCTGACACAGGCATGCAACAATCGTTGAATTTGCAAATGGCGATGGACGCCTACGTTTGCTGGTGACGTTACGCAAATGAACAACTGGTAAACCGTTGTGGTGCGGTTGTTCTCGCTAGAGGTGAATCAGTGATGGCGACGATCGGTTGAGCTACCAACCGGTTGTTCCAGCGATACCCACCATGCCCACGAACGTGAATGGCATCTGGGTGTGAAGCGATACGCGGCGGTGGCTGGGTGGGACCGTCCCCGGCCGGTGAGGGGGGGCCTCCCGGCGTGCTGGCCGCGCGGTGCGTGGGCGCACGCGCTACAGCCGGCTGGTGGGGGCGGCCAGTGGCAGGCGCGCCGGCCGACGGAGGCGGCAGGCGGCGCAGCTGCGCGCCGGCGCACCCTGCACGCGGCGCCGTGCGGCCAAAGTAGGTCCTCGCGGGCCCGGTGCGAAGCGCGGTGGACATCTGCAGTGTGCTGGTCCGATTGAGGACTGTGTGCGCTGAGGATGCGCCGCCGCCCGGCGCTCGGCGCCGCGACGCCGTCTGCTGCTCGGTCGCCTCTGCGGTTCTCGCAGGTGGTTTGTATCGCAGCTGTGCGGACGTGTTGGCGCGTGCGCTGTGCTGGGAGAGTTCGCTTCGGCACCCAAGTGGGGCTTTTGTCCTTCTGTGGCGCTGGCGTTGGAGCTGCCGGTCACCGTAGGTGGCGCGTGTTGTCTCCCGCCGGCAATGCCACGACAGCACGCTCCCGGGCCTCTGTCGGCAGCGGCAAGCTCAGTTGGGAGCACGGGTGGTCGCACCTAAAGCGTCTACTCGCCAAACCCCGGGCGATTGCGCCTCTCTCGAACCCGACCAAGTACTTAGGACGGCGCTGCGCGCCGCCGGGACCTGAGAGGGTTTCGAGGTGTATGGTGCAGGGGAGCTCAGCCTCCTCCTGTTTGCAGAATAATTGAGCGGACGCTTGCGTGTTCGCGCGGGCCCCCGGGACACACTCCCGGGCGGCCGGCTGCTCAGCTCTAGTTGACGCAGCTCCCTGGTTGATCCTGCCAGTAGTCATATGCTTGTCTCAAAGATTAAGCCATGCATGTCTCAGTACAAGCCGCATTAAGGTGAAACCGCGAATGGCTCATTAAATCAGTTATGGTTCCTTAGATCGTACCCACGTTACTTGGATAACTGTGGTAATTCTAGAGCTAATACATGCAAACAGAGTCCCGACCAGAGATGGAAGGGACGCTTTTATTAGATCAAAACCAATCGGTCGGCTCGTCCGGTCCGTTTGCCTTGGTGACTCTGAATAACTTTGGGCTGATCGCACGGTCCTCGTACCGGCGACGCATCTTTCAAATGTCTGCCTTATCAACTGTCGATGGTAGGTTCTGCGCCTACCATGGTTGTAACGGGTAACGGGGAATCAGGGTTCGATTCCGGAGAGGGAGCCTGAGAAACGGCTACCACATCCAAGGAAGGCAGCAGGCGCGCAAATTACCCACTCCCGGCAGGGGGAGGTGTTGACGAAAAATAACGATACGGGACTCATCCGAGGCCCCGTAATCGGAATGAGTACACTTTAAATCCTTTAACGAGTATCTATTGGAGGGCAAGTCTGGTGCCAGCAGCCGCGGTAATTCCAGCTCCAATAGCGTATATTAAAGTTGTTGCGGTTAAAAAGCTCGTAGTTGGATTTGTGTCCCACGCTGTTGGTTCACCGCCCGTCGGTGTTTAACTGGCATGTATCGTGGGACGTCCTGCCGGTGGGGCGAGCTGAAGGCGTGCGACGCGCCTCGTGCGTGCTCGTGCGTCCCGAGGCGGACCCCGTTGCAATCCTACCAGGGTGCTCTTGAGTGAGTGTCTCGGTGGGCCGGCACGTTTACTTTGAACAAATTAGAGTGCTTAAAGCAGGCAAGCCCGCCTGAATACTGTGTGCATGGAATAATGGAATAGGACCTCGGTTCTATTTTGTTGGTTTTCGGAACCCGAGGTAATGATTAATAGGGACAGGCGGGGGCATTCGTATTGCGACGTTAGAGGTGAAATTCTTGGATCGTCGCAAGACGAACAGAAGCGAAAGCATTTGCCAAGTATGTTTTCATTAATCAAGAACGAAAGTTAGAGGTTCGAAGGCGATCAGATACCGCCCTAGTTCTAACCATAAACGATGCCAGCCAGCGATCCGCCGCAGTTCCTCCGATGACTCGGCGGGCAGCCTCCGGGAAACCAAAGCTTTTGGGTTCCGGGGGAAGTATGGTTGCAAAGCTGAAACTTAAAGGAATTGACGGAAGGGCACCACCAGGAGTGGAGCCTGCGGCTTAATTTGACTCAACACGGGAAACCTCACCAGGCCCGGACACCGGAAGGATTGACAGATTGATAGCTCTTTCTTGATTCGGTGGGTGGTGGTGCATGGCCGTTCTTAGTTGGTGGAGCGATTTGTCTGGTTAATTCCGATAACGAACGAGACTCTAGCCTGCTAACTAGTCGCGTGACATCCTTCGTGCTGTCAGCGATTACTTTTCTTCTTAGAGGGACAGGCGGCTTCTAGCCGCACGAGATTGAGCAATAACAGGTCTGTGATGCCCTTAGATGTTCTGGGCCGCACGCGCGCTACACTGAAGGAAT
>NW_026047376.1:150000-155000 GCF_023864345.2 Schistocerca serialis cubense
AGACTCTGCTCACAATCACAACCACACGGCAGCCACACACTCTTATCACGCACTACTCTCCGCCTGTAACACGCACACAGACAATATGTAAGCACCAGCATGGAACAACACCCAGTGCATCCTCTCCGCCACATGAGACAATCCACACTGTCATAACCAGACTGGGAGGTCCACTCAGAAAACGGAATATCCCACCCCCCCGACAACCACCATTGCTCAGCTAAGCCACCAACACCCACACATGTCCTACACAGGGGTGCACCCAACATCACAATACTGCCTCCTCTCACAGCACACAAACAATGGCAGGAATGAAAGACACAGGTCTGCCACAAGCATGGAATCGGAGCGCCGCCTGTCATGAGCCAAAGGTGCATCCTGACGTGGCAAATCAGATGATGCCGCAGGCATCCACTTACTATAATCACAATCAACAAACCGACCGGCCGCCCCCCCCCCCCCCCCCCATTACACCTTTCCATACAACAATGTGTACCTTAACCTAAACTATACTGTACCTTAACCTAAACTATACTGTACCTTAACCTAAACTATACTGTACCTTAACCTAAACTATACTGTACCTTAACCTAAACTATACTGTACCTTAACCTAAACTATACTGTACCTTAACCTAAACTATACTGTACCTTAACCTAACCTATACGGTACCTCAACCTAACCTATATTGTGCCTCAACCTAACCTATGTTGCGCCTTAACCTAACCTATGTTGCGCCTTAACCTAACCTATGTTGCGCCTTAACCTAACCTATGTTGCGCCTTAACCTAACCTATGTTGCGCCTTAACCTAACCTATGTTGCGCCTTAACCTAACCTATGTTGCGCCTTAACCTAACCTATGTTGCGCCTTAACCTAACCTATGTTGCGCCTTAACCTAACCTATGTTGCGCCTTAACCTAACCTATGTTGCGCCTTAACCTAACCTATGTTGCGCCTTAACCTAACCTATGTTGCGCCTTAACCTAACCTATGTTGCGCCTTAACCTAACCTATGTTGCGCCTTAACCTAACCTATGTTGCGCCTTAACCTAACCTATGTTGCGCCTTAACCTAACCTATGTTGCGCCTTAACCTAACCTATGTTGCGCCTTAACCTAACCTATGTTGCGCCTTAACCTAACCTATGTTGCGCCTTAACCTAACCTATGTTGCGCCTTAACCTAACCTATGTTGCGCCTTAACCTAACCTATGTTGCGCCTTAACCTAACCTATGTTGCAACTTAACCTAACCTATGTTGCGCCTTAACCCAACCTATGTTGCGCCTTAACCCAACCTATGTTGCGCCTTAACCCAACCTATGTTGCGCCTTAACCCAACCTATGTTGCGCCTTAACCCAACCTATGTTGCGCCTTAACCCAACCTATGTTGCGCCTTAACCCAACCTATGTTGGGCCTTAACCCAACCTATGTTGGGCCTTAACCCAACCTATGTTGGGCCTTAACCCAACACACGTTGGGCCTTAACCCAACACACGTTGGGCCTTAACCCAACACACGTTGGGCCTTAACCCAACACACGTTGGGCCTTAACCCAACACACGTTGGGCCTTAACCCAACACACGTTGGGCCTTAACCCAACACACGTTGGGCCTTAACCCAACACACGTTGGGCCTTAACCCAACACACGTTGGGCCTTAACCCAACACACGTTGGGCCTTAACCCAACACACGTTGGGCCTTAACCCAACACACGTTGGGCCTTAACCCAACACACGTTGGGCCTTAACCCAACACACGTTGGGCCTTAACCCAACACACGTTGGGCCTTAACCCAACACACGTTGGGCCTTAACCCAACACACGTTGGGCCTTAACCCAACACACGTTGGGCCTTAACCTGCTCTGTAATTGTCATACGACGCGTTAAATTAGTGTAGTGTTGCCTAACTGCAACCCCCGCAATATAGTTTGCTACTCGCACTGCCCGGTCCCCAGTGTATCGCTTCATGTTAAACACCTTGCAGCTATACACTGTAATGTGGATGGCAGCAGGACGTACATGCTCAATGCCCTTTGCAGTTGTTCATTGGCATTTGCAGTTGTTCATTGGCATTCGCATGGCGAAGCACTTAGCCTACGCTGTGGTACGGCCTGTGTCAACTGTCCGCTGATGTTGTACGTCCAAATCACACACTGTACTGCACATTGGTCCTCATGTACTGAATGATACATCGTGGTACATGTGACCGTACAACGACTGCGCCAACAACGGCGAACCATGCGGTCCAAATGTTGTGCACTCAGCTACGTGTCGTCTCCCTATAAGAGCTGGATTGCAGTGTGGTATGCCCTGGATGGCGATCAGCATGAGCCGTCTGTTGATGTAGTGGCGCGTGTTGTCAGACGTAGTCGTCTCTTCTCACACACCGTGATAGCATGGTGCACTGCGTTCCACATCTGCGACATGCGACAGAGGCCGGTTGACAGTCGTTCGCGCAATGGACATCGCATACGTACGGGGGCCACCTTCCACGTGTTCGCGAAGCGTGCACATGTTGTTGCGTGTATGTGGGCAGACATAGTGTGTCGTGACACCTGACACAGGCATGCAACAATCGTTGAATTTGCAAATGGCGATGGACGCCTACGTTTGCTGGTGACGTTACGCAAATGAACAACTGGTAAACCGTTGTGGTGCGGTTGTTCTCGCTAGAGGTGAATCAGTGATGGCGACGATCGGTTGAGCTACCAACCGGTTGTTCCAGCGATACCCACCATGCCCACGAACGTGAATGGCATCTGGGTGTGAAGCGATACGCGGCGGTGGCTGGGTGGGACCGTCCCCGGCCGGTGAGGGGGGGCCTCCCGGCGTGCTGGCCGCGCGGTGCGTGGGCGCACGCGCTACAGCCGGCTGGTGGGGGCGGCCAGTGGCAGGCGCGCCGGCCGACGGAGGCGGCAGGCGGCGCAGCTGCGCGCCGGCGCACCCTGCACGCGGCGCCGTGCGGCCAAAGTAGGTCCTCGCGGGCCCGGTGCGAAGCGCGGTGGACATCTGCAGTGTGCTGGTCCGATTGAGGACTGTGTGCGCTGAGGATGCGCCGCCGCCCGGCGCTCGGCGCCGCGACGCCGTCTGCTGCTCGGTCGCCTCTGCGGTTCTCGCAGGTGGTTTGTATCGCAGCTGTGCGGACGTGTTGGCGCGTGCGCTGTGCTGGGAGAGTTCGCTTCGGCACCCAAGTGGGGCTTTTGTCCTTCTGTGGCGCTGGCGTTGGAGCTGCCGGTCACCGTAGGTGGCGCGTGTTGTCTCCCGCCGGCAATGCCACGACAGCACGCTCCCGGGCCTCTGTCGGCAGCGGCAAGCTCAGTTGGGAGCACGGGTGGTCGCACCTAAAGCGTCTACTCGCCAAACCCCGGGCGATTGCGCCTCTCTCGAACCCGACCAAGTACTTAGGACGGCGCTGCGCGCCGCCGGGACCTGAGAGGGTTTCGAGGTGTATGGTGCAGGGGAGCTCAGCCTCCTCCTGTTTGCAGAATAATTGAGCGGACGCTTGCGTGTTCGCGCGGGCCCCCGGGACACACTCCCGGGCGGCCGGCTGCTCAGCTCTAGTTGACGCAGCTCCCTGGTTGATCCTGCCAGTAGTCATATGCTTGTCTCAAAGATTAAGCCATGCATGTCTCAGTACAAGCCGCATTAAGGTGAAACCGCGAATGGCTCATTAAATCAGTTATGGTTCCTTAGATCGTACCCACGTTACTTGGATAACTGTGGTAATTCTAGAGCTAATACATGCAAACAGAGTCCCGACCAGAGATGGAAGGGACGCTTTTATTAGATCAAAACCAATCGGTCGGCTCGTCCGGTCCGTTTGCCTTGGTGACTCTGAATAACTTTGGGCTGATCGCACGGTCCTCGTACCGGCGACGCATCTTTCAAATGTCTGCCTTATCAACTGTCGATGGTAGGTTCTGCGCCTACCATGGTTGTAACGGGTAACGGGGAATCAGGGTTCGATTCCGGAGAGGGAGCCTGAGAAACGGCTACCACATCCAAGGAAGGCAGCAGGCGCGCAAATTACCCACTCCCGGCACGGGGAGGTAGTGACGAAAAATAACGATACGGGACTCATCCGAGGCCCCGTAATCGGAATGAGTACACTTTAAATCCTTTAACGAGTATCTATTGGAGGGCAAGTCTGGTGCCAGCAGCCGCGGTAATTCCAGCTCCAATAGCGTATATTAAAGTTGTTGCGGTTAAAAAGCTCGTAGTTGGATTTGTGTCCCACGCTGTTGGTTCACCGCCCGTCGGTGTTTAACTGGCATGTATCGTGGGACGTCCTGCCGGTGGGGCGAGCTGAAGGCGTGCGACGCGCCTCGTGCGTGCTCGTGCGTCCCGAGGCGGACCCCGTTGCAATCCTACCAGGGTGCTCTTGAGTGAGTGTCTCGGTGGGCCGGCACGTTTACTTTGAACAAATTAGAGTGCTTAAAGCAGGCAAGCCCGCCTGAATACTGTGTGCATGGAATAATGGAATAGGACCTCGGTTCTATTTTGTTGGTTTTCGGAACCCGAGGTAATGATTAATAGGGACAGGCGGGGGCATTCGTATTGCGACGTTAGAGGTGAAATTCTTGGATCGTCGCAAGACGAACAGAAGCGAAAGCATTTGCCAAGTATGTTTTCATTAATCAAGAACGAAAGTTAGAGGTTCGAAGGCGATCAGATACCGCCCTAGTTCTAACCATAAACGATGCCAGCCAGCGATCCGCCGCAGTTCCTCCGATGACTCGGCGGGCAGCCTCCGGGAAACCAAAGCTTTTGGGTTCCGGGGGAAGTATGGTTGCAAAGCTGAAACTTAAAGGAATTGACGGAAGGGCACCACCAGGAGTGGAGCCTGCGGCTTAATTTGACTCAACACGGGAAACCTCACCAGGCCCGGACACCGGAAGGATTGACAGATTGATAGCTCTTTCTTGATTCGGTGGGTGGTGGTGCATGGCCGTTCTTAGTTGGTGGAGCGATTTGTCTGGTTAATTCCGATA
>NW_026047376.1:162500-167500 GCF_023864345.2 Schistocerca serialis cubense
ATCTTTCGACCCCACCCACAAAGCCTGCGTCCTCTGTCGACCACAGCACCCCAACGCCAGCGCCTCTGCCGCACGAAATCGTCGACCGGCAATCACTCCACCGGCGCCCCACCCTAACCGCCCAACTCGCAACTCCAGCGGATGAACGGCGGACTTTTCCCGCAGTCGCAATGTGCAATCCACCCCTATAACTTGCGTTTCATGAAGAGTTATGTCCAATATGCGACATTCCCGCTGTCCCTATACATGAGCTGCGAGCTGTACCAGTTACGAGCTAGAGACGCGATCGCGTTGCTCTCTGTACGAATGCCGATGCTGAGCGGTCAGCTAGGAGGCGCTCCATCCATGTCGGTACCGGTGGGCGTTGCACTCGCAGTCGCAAAAACGTACGGCAAGTATATTACTCGGAAGAGTTTATGACAGTCCAAGCCCCCCTGCGTGGGGAGCGTCTTTCTAGGCCATGACCCACCGGAAGGGCGCAGCGTCCCCCACCCCAGACATGTGACGTCACACTATCGGTATTGACGACTCGACTCATTGCTTATAATCATTTGCCATACACCGGTGGAAGCTGCCGAGACGAGTAGCTACATAGCGCGCTCGCCGTGTCACTAATGTACAGAGATACAACAGTTTCGACTGGAACCGGATTAAACGTATACACGGCGCTGATTAGTAATACATAGACCCATCAGAATACAGATAATATATACAACTGTCCGTATACATGCTGAAAGACTCTGCTCACAATCACAACCACACGGCAGCCACACACTCTTATCACGCACTACTCTCCGCCTGTAACACGCACACAGACAATATGTAAGCACCAGCATGGAACAACACCCAGTGCATCCTCTCCGCCACATGAGACAATCCACACTGTCATAACCAGACTGGGAGGTCCACTCAGAAAACGGAATATCCCACCCCCCCGACAACCACCATTGCTCAGCTAAGCCACCAACACCCACACATGTCCTACACAGGGGTGCACCCAACATCACAATACTGCCTCCTCTCACAGCACACAAACAATGGCAGGAATGAAAGACACAGGTCTGCCACAAGCATGGAATCGGAGCGCCGCCTGTCATGAGCCAAAGGTGCATCCTGACGTGGCAAATCAGATGATGCCGCAGGCATCCACTTACTATAATCACAATCAACAAACCGACCGGCCGCCCCCCCCCCCCCCCCCCCATTACACCTTTCCATACAACAATGTGTACCTTAACCTAAACTATACTGTACCTTAACCTAAACTATACTGTACCTTAACCTAAACTATACTGTACCTTAACCTAAACTATACTGTACCTTAACCTAAACTATACTGTACCTTAACCTAAACTATACTGTACCTTAACCTAAACTATACTGTACCTTAACCTAACCTATACGGTACCTCAACCTAACCTATATTGTGCCTCAACCTAACCTATGTTGCGCCTTAACCTAACCTATGTTGCGCCTTAACCTAACCTATGTTGCGCCTTAACCTAACCTATGTTGCGCCTTAACCTAACCTATGTTGCGCCTTAACCTAACCTATGTTGCGCCTTAACCTAACCTATGTTGCGCCTTAACCTAACCTATGTTGCGCCTTAACCTAACCTATGTTGCGCCTTAACCTAACCTATGTTGCGCCTTAACCTAACCTATGTTGCGCCTTAACCTAACCTATGTTGCGCCTTAACCTAACCTATGTTGCGCCTTAACCTAACCTATGTTGCGCCTTAACCTAACCTATGTTGCGCCTTAACCTAACCTATGTTGCGCCTTAACCTAACCTATGTTGCGCCTTAACCTAACCTATGTTGCGCCTTAACCTAACCTATGTTGCGCCTTAACCTAACCTATGTTGCGCCTTAACCTAACCTATGTTGCGCCTTAACCTAACCTATGTTGCGCCTTAACCTAACCTATGTTGCGCCTTAACCTAACCTATGTTGCGCCTTAACCTAACCTATGTTGCGCCTTAACCCAACCTATGTTGCGCCTTAACCCAACCTATGTTGCGCCTTAACCCAACCTATGTTGCGCCTTAACCCAACCTATGTTGCGCCTTAACCCAACCTATGTTGCGCCTTAACCCAACCTATGTTGCGCCTTAACCCAACCTATGTTGGGCCTTAACCCAACCTATGTTGGGCCTTAACCCAACCTATGTTGGGCCTTAACCCAACACACGTTGGGCCTTAACCCAACACACGTTGGGCCTTAACCCAACACACGTTGGGCCTTAACCCAACACACGTTGGGCCTTAACCCAACACACGTTGGGCCTTAACCCAACACACGTTGGGCCTTAACCCAACACACGTTGGGCCTTAACCCAACACACGTTGGGCCTTAACCCAACACACGTTGGGCCTTAACCCAACACACGTTGGGCCTTAACCCAACACACGTTGGGCCTTAACCCAACACACGTTGGGCCTTAACCCAACACACGTTGGGCCTTAACCCAACACACGTTGGGCCTTAACCCAACACACGTTGGGCCTTAACCCAACACACGTTGGGCCTTAACCCAACACACGTTGGGCCTTAACCTGCTCTGTAATTGTCATACGACGCGTTAAATTAGTGTAGTGTTGCCTAACTGCAACCCCCGCAATATAGTTTGCTACTCGCACTGCCCGGTCCCCAGTGTATCGCTTCATGTTAAACACCTTGCAGCTATACACTGTAATGTGGATGGCAGCAGGACGTACATGCTCAATGCCCTTTGCAGTTGTTCATTGGCATTTGCAGTTGTTCATTGGCATTCGCATGGCGAAGCACTTAGCCTACGCTGTGGTACGGCCTGTGTCAACTGTCCGCTGATGTTGTACGTCCAAATCACACACTGTACTGCACATTGGTCCTCATGTACTGAATGATACATCGTGGTACATGTGACCGTACAACGACTGCGCCAACAACGGCGAACCATGCGGTCCAAATGTTGTGCACTCAGCTACGTGTCGTCTCCCTATAAGAGCTGGATTGCAGTGTGGTATGCCCTGGATGGCGATCAGCATGAGCCGTCTGTTGATGTAGTGGCGCGTGTTGTCAGACGTAGTCGTCTCTTCTCACACACCGTGATAGCATGGTGCACTGCGTTCCACATCTGCGACATGCGACAGAGGCCGGTTGACAGTCGTTCGCGCAATGGACATCGCATACGTACGGGGGCCACCTTCCACGTGTTCGCGAAGCGTGCACATGTTGTTGCGTGTATGTGGGCAGACATAGTGTGTCGTGACACCTGACACAGGCATGCAACAATCGTTGAATTTGCAAATGGCGATGGACGCCTACGTTTGCTGGTGACGTTACGCAAATGAACAACTGGTAAACCGTTGTGGTGCGGTTGTTCTCGCTAGAGGTGAATCAGTGATGGCGACGATCGGTTGAGCTACCAACCGGTTGTTCCAGCGATACCCACCATGCCCACGAACGTGAATGGCATCTGGGTGTGAAGCGATACGCGGCGGTGGCTGGGTGGGACCGTCCCCGGCCGGTGAGGGGGGGCCTCCCGGCGTGCTGGCCGCGCGGTGCGTGGGCGCACGCGCTACAGCCGGCTGGTGGGGGCGGCCAGTGGCAGGCGCGCCGGCCGACGGAGGCGGCAGGCGGCGCAGCTGCGCGCCGGCGCACCCTGCACGCGGCGCCGTGCGGCCAAAGTAGGTCCTCGCGGGCCCGGTGCGAAGCGCGGTGGACATCTGCAGTGTGCTGGTCCGATTGAGGACTGTGTGCGCTGAGGATGCGCCGCCGCCCGGCGCTCGGCGCCGCGACGCCGTCTGCTGCTCGGTCGCCTCTGCGGTTCTCGCAGGTGGTTTGTATCGCAGCTGTGCGGACGTGTTGGCGCGTGCGCTGTGCTGGGAGAGTTCGCTTCGGCACCCAAGTGGGGCTTTTGTCCTTCTGTGGCGCTGGCGTTGGAGCTGCCGGTCACCGTAGGTGGCGCGTGTTGTCTCCCGCCGGCAATGCCACGACAGCACGCTCCCGGGCCTCTGTCGGCAGCGGCAAGCTCAGTTGGGAGCACGGGTGGTCGCACCTAAAGCGTCTACTCGCCAAACCCCGGGCGATTGCGCCTCTCTCGAACCCGACCAAGTACTTAGGACGGCGCTGCGCGCCGCCGGGACCTGAGAGGGTTTCGAGGTGTATGGTGCAGGGGAGCTCAGCCTCCTCCTGTTTGCAGAATAATTGAGCGGACGCTTGCGTGTTCGCGCGGGCCCCCGGGACACACTCCCGGGCGGCCGGCTGCTCAGCTCTAGTTGACGCAGCTCCCTGGTTGATCCTGCCAGTAGTCATATGCTTGTCTCAAAGATTAAGCCATGCATGTCTCAGTACAAGCCGCATTAAGGTGAAACCGCGAATGGCTCATTAAATCAGTTATGGTTCCTTAGATCGTACCCACGTTACTTGGATAACTGTGGTAATTCTAGAGCTAATACATGCAAACAGAGTCCCGACCAGAGATGGAAGGGACGCTTTTATTAGATCAAAACCAATCGGTCGGCTCGTCCGGTCCGTTTGCCTTGGTGACTCTGAATAACTTTGGGCTGATCGCACGGTCCTCGTACCGGCGACGCATCTTTCAAATGTCTGCCTTATCAACTGTCGATGGTAGGTTCTGCGCCTACCATGGTTGTAACGGGTAACGGGGAATCAGGGTTCGATTCCGGAGAGGGAGCCTGAGAAACGGCTACCACATCCAAGGAAGGCAGCAGGCGCGCAAATTACCCACTCCCGGCACGGGGAGGTAGTGACGAAAAATAACGATACGGGACTCATCCGAGGCCCCGTAATCGGAATGAGTACACTTTAAATCCTTTAACGAGTATCTATTGGAGGGCAAGTCTGGTGCCAGCAGCCGCGGTAATTCCAGCTCCAATAGCGTATATTAAAGTTGTTGCGGTTAAAAAGCTCGTAGTTGGATTTGTGTCCCACGCTGTTGGTTCACCGCCCGTCGGTGTTTAACTGGCATGTATCGTGGGACGTCCTGCCGGTGG
>NW_026047376.1:175000-177500 GCF_023864345.2 Schistocerca serialis cubense
CATGTGACGTCACACTATCGGTATTGACGACTCGACTCATTGCTTATAATCATTTGCCATACACCGGTGGAAGCTGCCGAGACGAGTAGCTACATAGCGCGCTCGCCGTGTCACTAATGTACAGAGATACAACAGTTTCGACTGGAACCGGATTAAACGTATACACGGCGCTGATTAGTAATACATAGACCCATCAGAATACAGATAATATATACAACTGTCCGTATACATGCTGAAAGACTCTGCTCACAATCACAACCACACGGCAGCCACACACTCTTATCACGCACTACTCTCCGCCTGTAACACGCACACAGACAATATGTAAGCACCAGCATGGAACAACACCCAGTGCATCCTCTCCGCCACATGAGACAATCCACACTGTCATAACCAGACTGGGAGGTCCACTCAGAAAACGGAATATCCCACCCCCCCGACAACCACCATTGCTCAGCTAAGCCACCAACACCCACACATGTCCTACACAGGGGTGCACCCAACATCACAATACTGCCTCCTCTCACAGCACACAAACAATGGCAGGAATGAAAGACACAGGTCTGCCACAAGCATGGAATCGGAGCGCCGCCTGTCATGAGCCAAAGGTGCATCCTGACGTGGCAAATCAGATGATGCCGCAGGCATCCACTTACTATAATCACAATCAACAAACCGACCGGCCGCCCCCCCCCCCCCCCCCCCATTACACCTTTCCATACAACAATGTGTACCTTAACCTAAACTATACTGTACCTTAACCTAAACTATACTGTACCTTAACCTAAACTATACTGTACCTTAACCTAAACTATACTGTACCTTAACCTAAACTATACTGTACCTTAACCTAAACTATACTGTACCTTAACCTAAACTATACTGTACCTTAACCTAACCTATACGGTACCTCAACCTAACCTATATTGTGCCTTAACCTAACCTATGTTGCGCCTTAACCTAACCTATGTTGCGCCTTAACCTAACCTATGTTGCGCCTTAACCTAACCTATGTTGCGCCTTAACCTAACCTATGTTGCGCCTTAACCTAACCTATGTTGCGCCTTAACCTAACCTATGTTGCGCCTTAACCTAACCTATGTTGCGCCTTAACCTAACCTATGTTGCGCCTTAACCTAACCTATGTTGCGCCTTAACCTAACCTATGTTGCGCCTTAACCTAACCTATGTTGCGCCTTAACCTAACCTATGTTGCGCCTTAACCTAACCTATGTTGCGCCTTAACCTAACCTATGTTGCGCCTTAACCTAACCTATGTTGCGCCTTAACCTAACCTATGTTGCGCCTTAACCTAACCTATGTTGCGCCTTAACCTAACCTATGTTGCGCCTTAACCTAACCTATGTTGCGCCTTAACCTAACCTATGTTGCGCCTTAACCTAACCTATGTTGCGCCTTAACCTAACCTATGTTGCGCCTTAACCTAACCTATGTTGCGCCTTAACCTAACCTATGTTGCGCCTTAACCTAACCTATGTTGCGCCTTAACCCAACCTATGTTGCGCCTTAACCCAACCTATGTTGCGCCTTAACCCAACCTATGTTGCGCCTTAACCCAACCTATGTTGCGCCTTAACCCAACCTATGTTGCGCCTTAACCCAACCTATGTTGCGCCTTAACCCAACCTATGTTGGGCCTTAACCCAACCTATGTTGGGCCTTAACCCAACCTATGTTGGGCCTTAACCCAACACACGTTGGGCCTTAACCCAACACACGTTGGGCCTTAACCCAACACACGTTGGGCCTTAACCCAACACACGTTGGGCCTTAACCCAACACACGTTGGGCCTTAACCCAACACACGTTGGGCCTTAACCCAACACACGTTGGGCCTTAACCCAACACACGTTGGGCCTTAACCCAACACACGTTGGGCCTTAACCCAACACACGTTGGGCCTTAACCCAACACACGTTGGGCCTTAACCCAACACACGTTGGGCCTTAACCCAACACACGTTGGGCCTTAACCCAACACACGTTGGGCCTTAACCCAACACACGTTGGGCCTTAACCCAACACACGTTGGGCCTTAACCCAACACACGTTGGGCCTTAACCCAACACACGTTGGGCCTTAACCTGCTCTGTAATTGTCATACGACGCGTTAAATTAGTGTAGTGTTGCCTAACTGCAACCCCCGCAATATAGTTTGCTACTCGCACTGCCCGGTCCCCAGTGTATCGCTTCATGTTAAACACCTTGCAGCTATACACTGTAATGTGGATGGCAGCAGGACGTACATGCTCAATGCCCTTTGCAGTTGTTCATTGGCATTTGCAGTTGTTCATTGGCATTCGCATGGCGAAGCACTTAGCCTACGCTGTGGTACGGCCTGTGTCAACTGTCCGCTGATGTTGTACGTCCAAATCACACACTGTACTGCACATTGGTCCTCATGTACTGAATGATACATCGTGGTACATGTGACCGTACAACGACTGCGCCAACAACGGCGAACCATGCGGTCCAAATGT
>NW_026047376.1:182500-187500 GCF_023864345.2 Schistocerca serialis cubense
GGGCGTCTCGTCCTCATTGCGAGGTGAGGCGCACCTAGAGCGTACACGTTGGGACCCGAAAGATGGTGAACTATGCCTGGCCAGGACGAAGTCAGGGGAAACCCTGATGGAGGTCCGTAGCGATTCTGACGTGCAAATCGATCGTCGGAGCTGGGTATAGGGGCGAAAGACTAATCGAACCATCTAGTAGCTGGTTCCCTCCGAAGTTTCCCTCAGGATAGCTGGTGCTCGTACGAGTCTCATCCGGTAAAGCGAATGATTAGAGGCCTTGGGGCCGAAACGACCTCAACCTATTCTCAAACTTTAAATGGGTGAGATCTCCGGCTTGCTTGATATGCTGAAGCCGCGAGCAAACGACTCGGATCGGAGTGCCAAGTGGGCCACTTTTGGTAAGCAGAACTGGCGCTGTGGGATGAACCAAACGCCGAGTTAAGGCGCCCGAATCGACGCTCATGGGAAACCATGAAAGGCGTTGGTTGCTTAAGACAGCAGGACGGTGGCCATGGAAGTCGGAATCCGCTAAGGAGTGTGTAACAACTCACCTGCCGAAGCAACTAGCCCTGAAAATGGATGGCGCTGAAGCGTCGTGCCTATACTCGGCCGTCAGTCTGGCAGTCATGGCCGGTCCTTGCGGCCGGCCGCGAAGCCCTGACGAGTAGGAGGGTCGCGGCGGTGGGCGCAGAAGGGTCTGGGCGTGAGCCTGCCTGGAGCCGCCGTCGGTGCAGATCTTGGTGGTAGTAGCAAATACTCCAGCGAGGCCCTGGAGGGCTGACGCGGAGAAGGGTTTCGTGTGAACAGCCGTTGCACACGAGTCAGTCGATCCTAAGCCCTAGGAGAAATCCGATGTTGATGGGGGCCGTCATAGCATGATGCACTTTGTGCTGGCCCCCGTTGGGCGAAAGGGAATCCGGTTCCTATTCCGGAACCCGGCAGCGGAACCGATACAAGTCGGGCCCCTCTTTTAGAGATGCTCGTCGGGGTAACCCAAAAGGACCCGGAGACGCCGTCGGGAGATCGGGGAAGAGTTTTCTTTTCTGCATGAGCGTTCGAGTTCCCTGGAATCCTCTAGCAGGGAGATAGGGTTTGGAACGCGAAGAGCACCGCAGTTGCGGCGGTGTCCCGATCTTCCCCTCGGACCTTGAAAATCCGGGAGAGGGCCACGTGGAGGTGTCGCGCCGGTTCGTACCCATATCCGCAGCAGGTCTCCAAGGTGAAGAGCCTCTAGTCGATAGAATAATGTAGGTAAGGGAAGTCGGCAAATTGGATCCGTAACTTCGGGATAAGGATTGGCTCTGAGGATCGGGGCGTGTCGGGCTTGGTCGGGAAGTGGGTCAGCGCTAACGTGCCGGGCCTGGGCGAGGTGAGTGCCGTAGGGGTGCCGGTAAGTGCGGGCGTTTAGCGCGGGCGTGGTCTGCTCTCGCCGTTGGTTGGCCTCGTGCTGGCCGGCGGTGCAGGATGCGCGCGCCTGCGCGGCGTTCGCGCCCCGGTGCTTCAACCTGCGTGCAGGATCCGAGCTCGGTCCCGTGCCTTGGCCTCCCACGGATCTTCCTTGCTGCGAGGCCGCGTCCGCCTTAGCGTGCTCCTCCGGGGGCGCGCGGGTGCGCGGATTCTCTTCGGCCGCCATTCAACGATCAACTCAGAACTGGCACGGACTGGGGGAATCCGACTGTCTAATTAAAACAAAGCATTGCGATGGCCCTAGCGGGTGTTGACGCCCTGTGATTTCCACTACATTGGACTTCATTCGGGCGCCGTCCAGGTATCCCCTTCAGGGTGACTGGACATTAACCCATCGGGTACACCCGCACAGTAACCGCTTCACGGAGGGGCATAGGTGCGACCGAGACTGGTGGTTCTAACCTTTCTCTCTGCACCTGGGACGCAGGTCCTGTGGCTATTGTTTCCGTGGCGGCCGCCTGGTAGGTTTTTGTTGTGCGCATGGCGAACGGCCCATTTTTATCTATCAGTGCCGATAGCCTGCGCCTTCATTTCTGGCGGCCGCCGGGTGTCGTCCCCGGTGACTAGTCCCACACTAGGTGGCGGCGCTGTTCTTTCCGCCGCGTCCCTAGTGTCCCTGCCGCCTGGGGTTCGGGCGTAACACGAAAGTCATCCCACAGGTCCGGCTGGGTAAGCGATCTGGCGGTTCTCGTCGGTGACCACCCTGCTGTGGTCCGGTGACACTCACGTCTACTCGTTAACTGGGGTTCCCGGGGGTCGGGTCGCGTGGTTGGTGCTTGTGGGGGGTACCCCGTTTAGTATCCAGCCTCCGTCCAAAAGCGATTCCTGCCCAGTGCTCTTTGAATGTCAACGTTGAAGAAATTCAAGCAAGGCGCGGGTAAACGGCGTGAGTTAACTATGACTTCTCTTAATCTGGCCAAGTGGCGGCGGTGTGGCTGCATCCGGACTTGGCTTTTCGAAGTGCGGTCTTGATGTAGTCGTGCTGCTGCTGCGAGGTGCCTTCCTTGGGTTATAGTTACAGGGAGAGTGATGCGCAATACATGGGCCTAGCCCTCTTAGCCTCTCCTCTCCTGCGGTCTTCTCCCCTTCTCGTGGGCCCGCTGATTTTTGCAGAGTGGAAGACCGCACCAGGGGCTTGGGGGGGTTACCAGCCCCCCCTCGCATTATCCCTTTATAGTTGGGGGCAGCCGACAAGAAACAAGAGATGGTGGCCCTTCCGCTGAAGGTGCCACCCCAGCTACCCCAGCACCTATCCGGCCAACCGGCCGTAACGAAAATGCGATAGTTTGTGTAGCTCCCTTTGCTTGCAGTGAGTGCCACCGCACTTTTACCACGAAGAACGGTCTCGGGGTCCATCGCCGCCGCCAACACCCTGCGGCCGCCAACGCTGAGATCGTGACGGAGAGGCATCGCGCGAGGTGGACGGAGGAAGAAGTCCTGTCGCTCGCCAAGGCAGAGGCCGAACTGTTCCTGGAGAGGGACGCCCGGTTCTTCTTTGTAAATCAAGAACTTACCAGGATGTTCCCCGACCGAACGCTTGAGGCAATCAAGTGCCGACGGCGGCAAGCTGCCCACAAGCAGCTTGTCCGCCAATTCATGGAGGCACTTGAGATCGGTCGGGGTGAAGAACCGGCGTCCCGCCGTGGAGCAGCGAGCTCGCTGCCTGACGCGGGCGAGGCCGCTGCGCCGCCCGTCGACGCAGCCGAGGACTTCGCGGCCGACACCACCGGGCCGCCGCCGGAGGGGCCGACTGACGCCGCCATCTGGGAGCATCTGGCGGGGCTACCTGCTTCCGCCCAGCGCTTCTCTGCCCTGGATCGAGTCATTGGTCTGGGGCGGGGCACGCCGCCCGATGTCATCCTGGGCATGCTCCCGGATGCCCTTGCGTCGGTCGGGTCCAGGGGGGAGAGGTCGATCACCAGGACACAGCGGCCGCGCCAACCATCCAAGCGGCCGCCTGCCGCCCCGCCGCTGCAGAAGCGCAAGCGGCGCCGCTGGGAATACGCGCGGACACAGGACGCCTTCCGTAGGTCGCGTGCGCGTTGCGTGCGCGGCTTGCTGGACGGCACCCTGCTGCAGCCGCCACCTGACATCCCCGGTCTGCTGGACTTCTGGGCGGACCTCTTCACGAAGAAGCCGATCTCCACCGCCGGCTTCATCCGTGACCGCCTTCTCCCGCACTCGGAGCCTGTCGCTCCTGAGTGCCTATGGGGGCCGGTCACACGTGAGGAGGTCGCTGCTGCCTTGCCGCCCAGGGGATCGGCAGCCGGGCCGGACGGCCTGACTCCAGCGGAGCTGCGGCGCCTGCCGCATGAAGTCCTGGTGAAACTCTTGAACCTCTTCCTCCTGGCCCGCGCCCTCCCCGAGCGTCTGCTTCGCGCCCGGACGTCACTTCTCCCCAAAACGGCTGCACCAACATCCCCCGCTGACTTTCGCCCCATTACGGTCTGCTCGGTGTTGGCGCGGACCTTTCACAAGGTTCTCGCGTCACGCCTGATGCGTGCATGTGCTGTGGACGAACGTCAGCGGGCATTCATCCCCCGGGATGGGATGTTGGAAAACACCTTCATCTTGGACACTGCTCTCACCGACGCAGTCCGCTCCTGTCGCTCTGTTTTTGTGGCATCGATCGACGTCTCTAAAGCGTTCGATTCGGTGGACCATGCCGCCCTCCGCCCCGTGCTGAGGGCTCATGGCCTGCCGGATTGCTTTATTGAGTACGTCGAAAGGTGTTACGAGGGTAGCACGACGGTGATAGCGGGCGGCGCCGACGTGGGCGTGCCCCTGCAGCCGGCTAGGGGTGTGCGTCAGGGTGACCCCCTCTCCCCCCTCCTTTTCAATTTTGCGGTGGACTATGTTTTGAGTCAACTTCCCTCCCACATCGGAGCTCGGATCCTTGGTCGCAGAGTTAACGCTGCGGCCTTCGCAGATGACGTCCTGCTTTTTGCATCGACCGCGAGGGGATTGCAGTCCCTCATCGACGCAGCCGTCGCAGCCCTCGCCCATCTGGGGCTGCAGATCAACGCCCGGAAGTGTTTCACCCTCGCCTTAGTCGCGTCTGGGCGCGACAAGAAGGTGAAGGTCGACGCCGACGTTACCTTCAAAGCGGGCAACGCCACCGTGCCCGCCCTACGTGTGGGTGAAACCTTCCGGTACCTGGGACTGCAATTCTCCACCGCTGGTCGCTGCGTTTTCAACCCACGACGCCACCTGGTGGAGCAGCTGGACGTCATCTCCCGAGCTCCGCTCAAGCCGCAACAGCGCCTCCACGCCCTCACCACCGTACTTCTGCCTGGCCTGTACCATGGGCTGGCCCTCAGCCGCACCCGAGTGGGTGCGTTGAAAGCGGCAGATGTGACCATCCGTGCCGCCGTCAGGAGATGGTTCCGCCTTCCGGCGGACACTCCCCTGGGCTACTTCCACGCTCCTGTAGCCCAGGGAGGCCTCGGCATCCCATCATGCCGATGGATGGGGCCAACACTTCGCCGGTCCCGTCTCCTGGCGCTGAAGAGGATTGGGCCAGCCGCCGACGGTGCAGGCCG
>NW_026047376.1:192500-197500 GCF_023864345.2 Schistocerca serialis cubense
TAACCTATGTTGCGCCTTAACCTAACCTATGTTGCGCCTTAACCTAACCTATGTTGCGCCTTAACCTAACCTATGTTGCGCCTTAACCTAACCTATGTTGCGCCTTAACCTAACCTATGTTGCGCCTTAACCTAACCTATGTTGCGCCTTAACCTAACCTATGTTGCGCCTTAACCTAACCTATGTTGCGCCTTAACCTAACCTATGTTGCGCCTTAACCTAACCTATGTTGCGCCTTAACCTAACCTATGTTGCGCCTTAACCTAACCTATGTTGCGCCTTAACCTAACCTATGTTGCGCCTTAACCTAACCTATGTTGCGCCTTAACCTAACCTATGTTGCGCCTTAACCCAACCTATGTTGCGCCTTAACCCAACCTATGTTGCGCCTTAACCCAACCTATGTTGCGCCTTAACCCAACCTATGTTGCGCCTTAACCCAACCTATGTTGCGCCTTAACCCAACCTATGTTGCGCCTTAACCCAACCTATGTTGCGCCTTAACCCAACCTATGTTGCGCCTTAACCCAACCTATGTTGGGCCTTAACCCAACCTATGTTGGGCCTTAACCCAACACACGTTGGGCCTTAACCCAACACACGTTGGGCCTTAACCCAACACACGTTGGGCCTTAACCCAACACACGTTGGGCCTTAACCCAACACACGTTGGGCCTTAACCCAACACACGTTGGGCCTTAACCCAACACACGTTGGGCCTTAACCCAACACACGTTGGGCCTTAACCCAACACACGTTGGGCCTTAACCCAACACACGTTGGGCCTTAACCCAACACACGTTGGGCCTTAACCCAACACACGTTGGGCCTTAACCCAACACACGTTGGGCCTTAACCCAACACACGTTGGGCCTTAACCCAACACACGTTGGGCCTTAACCCAACACACGTTGGGCCTTAACCCAACACACGTTGGGCCTTAACCTGCTCTGTAATTGTCATACGACGCGTTAAATTAGTGTAGTGTTGCCTAACTGCAACCCCCGCAATATAGTTTGCTACTCGCACTGCCCGGTCCCCAGTGTATCGCTTCATGTTAAACACCTTGCAGCTATACACTGTAATGTGGATGGCAGCAGGACGTACATGCTCAATGCCCTTTGCAGTTGTTCATTGGCATTTGCAGTTGTTCATTGGCATTCGCATGGCGAAGCACTTAGCCTACGCTGTGGTACGGCCTGTGTCAACTGTCCGCTGATGTTGTACGTCCAAATCACACACTGTACTGCACATTGGTCCTCATGTACTGAATGATACATCGTGGTACATGTGACCGTACAACGACTGCGCCAACAACGGCGAACCATGCGGTCCAAATGTTGTGCACTCAGCTACGTGTCGTCTCCCTATAAGAGCTGGATTGCAGTGTGGTATGCCCTGGATGGCGATCAGCATGAGCCGTCTGTTGATGTAGTGGCGCGTGTTGTCAGACGTAGTCGTCTCTTCTCACACACCGTGATAGCATGGTGCACTGCGTTCCACATCTGCGACATGCGACAGAGGCCGGTTGACAGTCGTTCGCGCAATGGACATCGCATACGTACGGGGGCCACCTTCCACGTGTTCGCGAAGCGTGCACATGTTGTTGCGTGTATGTGGGCAGACATAGTGTGTCGTGACACCTGACACAGGCATGCAACAATCGTTGAATTTGCAAATGGCGATGGACGCCTACGTTTGCTGGTGACGTTACGCAAATGAACAACTGGTAAACCGTTGTTTGTGGTGCGGTTGTTCTCGCTAGAGGTGAATCAGTGATGGCGACGATCGGTTGAGCTACCAACCGGTTGTTCCAGCGATACCCACCATGCCCACGAACGTGAATGGCATCTGGGTGTGAAGCGATACGCGGCGGTGGCTGGGTGGGACCGTCCCCGGCCGGTGAGGGGGGGCCTCCCGGCGTGCTGGCCGCGCGGTGCGTGGGCGCACGCGCTACAGCCGGCTGGTGGGGGCGGCCAGTGGCAGGCGCGCCGGCCGACGGAGGCGGCAGGCGGCGCAGCTGCGCGCCGGCGCACCCTGCACGCGGCGCCGTGCGGCCAAAGTAGGTCCTCGCGGGCCCGGGTGCGAAGGCGCGGTGGACATCTGCAGTGTGCTGGTCCGATTGAGGACTGTGTGCGCTGAGGATGCGCCCGCCGCCCGGCGCTCGGCGCCGCGACGCCGTCTGCTGCTCGGTCGCCTCTGCGGTTCTCGCAGGTGGTTTGTATCGCAGCTGTGCGGACGTGTTGGCGCGTGCGCTGTGCTGGGAGAGTTCGCTTCGGCACCCAAGTGGGGCTTTTGTCCTTCTGTGGCGCTGGCGTTGGAGCTGCCGGTCACCGTAGGTGGCGCGTGTTGTCTCCCGCCGGCAATGCCACGACAGCACGCTCCGGGGCCCTCTGTCGGCAGCGGCAAGCTCAGTTGGGAGCACGGGTGGTCGCACCCTAAAGCGTCCTACTCGCCAAACCCCGGGCGATTGCGCCTCTCTCGAACCCGACCAAGTACTTAGGACGGCGCTGCGCGCCGCCGGGACCTGAGAGGGTTTCGAGGTGTATGGTGCAGGGGAGCTCAGCCTCCTCCTGTTTGCAGAATAATTGAGCGGACGCTTGCGTGTTCGCGCGGGCCCCCGGGACACACTCCCGGGCGGCCGGCTGCTCAGCTCTAGTTGACGCAGCTCCCTGGTTGATCCTGCCAGTAGTCATATGCTTGTCTCAAAGATTAAGCCATGCATGTCTCAGTACAAGCCGCATTAAGGTGAAACCGCGAATGGCTCATTAAATCAGTTATGGTTCCTTAGATCGTACCCACGTTACTTGGATAACTGTGGTAATTCTAGAGCTAATACATGCAAACAGAGTCCCGACCAGAGATGGAAGGGACGCTTTTATTAGATCAAAACCAATCGGTCGGCTCGTCCGGTCCGTTTGCCTTGGTGACTCTGAATAACTTTGGGCTGATCGCACGGTCCTCGTACCGGCGACGCATCTTTCAAATGTCTGCCTTATCAACTGTCGATGGTAGGTTCTGCGCCTACCATGGTTGTAACGGGTAACGGGGAATCAGGGTTCGATTCCGGAGAGGGGAGCCTGGAGAAACGGCTACCCACATCCAAGGAAGGCAGCAGGCGCGCAAATTACCCACTCCCGGCACGGGGAGGTAGTGACGAAAAATAACGATACGGGACTCATCCGAGGCCCCGTAATCGGAATGAGTACACTTAAATCCTTTAACGAGTATCTATTGGAGGGCAAGTCTGGTGCCAGCAGCCGCGGTAATTCCAGCTCCAATAGCGTATATTAAAGTTGTTGCGGTTAAAAAGCTCGTAGTTGGATTTGTGTCCCACGCTGTTGGTTCACCGCCCGTCGGTGTTTAACTGGCATGTATCGTGGGACGTCCTGCCGGTGGGGCGAGCTGAAGGCGTGCGACGCGCCTCGTGCGTGCTCGTGCGTCCCGAGGCGGACCCCGTTGCAATCCTACCAGGGTGCTCTTGAGTGAGTGTCTCGGTGGGCCGGCACGTTTACTTTGAACAAATTAGAGTGCTTAAAGCAGGCAAGCCCGCCTGAATACTGTGTGCATGGAATAATGGAATAGGACCTCGGTTCTATTTTGTTGGTTTTCGGAACCCGAGGTAATGATTAATAGGGACAGGCGGGGGCATTCGTATTGCGACGTTAGAGGTGAAATTCTTGGATCGTCGCAAGACGAACAGAAGCGAAAGCATTTGCCAAGTATGTTTTTCATTAATCAAGAACGAAAGTTAGAGGTTCGAAGGCGATCAGATACCGCCCTAGTTCTAACCATAAACGATGCCAGCCAGCGATCCGCCGCAGTTCCTCCGATGACTCGGCGGGCAGCCTCCGGGAAACCAAAGCTTTTGGGTTCCGGGGGAAGTATGGTTGCAAAGCTGAAACTTAAAGGAATTGACGGAAGGGCACCACCAGGAGTGGAGCCTGCGGCTTAATTTGACTCAACACGGGAAACCCTCACCAGGCCCGGACACCGGAAGGATTGACAGATTGATAGCTCTTTCTTGATTCGGTGGGTGGTGGTGCATGGCCGTTCTTAGTTGGTGGGAGCGATTTGTCTGGTTAATTCCGATAACGAACGAGACTCTAGCCTGCTAACTAGTCGCGTGACATCCTTCGTGCTGTCAGCGATTACTTTTCTTCTTAGAGGGGACAGGCGGCTTCTAGCCGCACGAGATTGAGCAATAACAGGTCTGTGATGCCCTTAGATGTTCTGGGCCGCACGCGCGCTACACTGAAGGAATCAGCGTGTCTTCCTAGGCCGAAAGGTCGGGGTAACCCGCTGAACCTCCTTCGTGCTAGGGATTGGGGCTTGCAATTGTTCCCCATGAACGAGGAATTCCCAGTAAGCGCGAGTCATAAGCTCGCGTTGATTACGTCCCTGCCCTTTGTACACACCGCCCGTCGCTACTACCGATTGAATGATTTAGTGAGGTCTTCGGACTGGTACGCGGCATTGACTCTGTCGTTGCCGATGCTACCGGAAAGATGACCAAACTTGATCATTTAGAGGAAGTAAAAGTCGTAACAAGGTTTCCGTAGGTGAAACCTGCGGAAGGA
This sequence comes from Schistocerca serialis cubense, assembly GCF_023864345.2. Classification (NCBI taxonomy): domain Eukaryota; kingdom Metazoa; phylum Arthropoda; class Insecta; order Orthoptera; family Acrididae; genus Schistocerca; species Schistocerca serialis. The sequence goes on from NW_026047376.1 coordinate 197,081, forward strand.
TCATTACCGACTAGACTGCATGTCTTTCGATGTGCGTGTCGTGTCGCGCAACACGCTACCTGTACGGCTCGCAGTAGCCCGTGCGCCGCGTGCGGAACCACGCGTGCTTCTCAAAACTAACGCCAATGTTGTGTGGTACGAGCGCTGAAGCGCTGGAGCGGCTGGCCTGCGGCACCTGGCGCCTGGCGCCGGTTTTGAATGACTTTCGCCCGACTGCCTGTCCGCTCCGGTGTGGAGCCGTACGACGCCCATCGGCCGTGAGGCCGTTGGACACAGAACGCTTGAACAGGGGCCGCCACACGCCTACGTCCCGCCTATGCAACTGTCTTGAAAGAGACAGTGGAAAACTAAGAAAAGATCACCCAGGACGGTGGATCACTCGGCTCGTGGGTCGATGAAGGAACGCAGCAAATTGCGCGT
>NW_026047376.1:205000-207913 GCF_023864345.2 Schistocerca serialis cubense
TTGGGCCTTAACCCAACCTATGTTGGGCCTTAACCCAACACACGTTGGGCCTTAACCCAACACACGTTGGGCCTTAACCCAACACACGTTGGGCCTTAACCCAACACACGTTGGGCCTTAACCCAACACACGTTGGGCCTTAACCCAACACACGTTGGGCCTTAACCCAACACACGTTGGGCCTTAACCCAACACACGTTGGGCCTTAACCCAACACACGTTGGGCCTTAACCCAACACACGTTGGGCCTTAACCCAACACACGTTGGGCCTTAACCCAACACACGTTGGGCCTTAACCCAACACACGTTGGGCCTTAACCCAACACACGTTGGGCCTTAACCCAACACACGTTGGGCCTTAACCCAACACACGTTGGGCCTTAACCCAACACACGTTGGGCCTTAACCTGCTCTGTAATTGTCATACGACGCGTTAAATTAGTGTAGTGTTGCCTAACTGCAACCCCCGCAATATAGTTTGCTACTCGCACTGCCCGGTCCCCAGTGTATCGCTTCATGTTAAACACCTTGCAGCTATACCACTGTAATGTGGATGGCAGCAGGACGTACATGCTCAATGCCCTTTGCAGTTGTTCATTGGCATTTGCAGTTGTTCATTGGCATTCGCATGGCGAAGCACTTAGCCTACGCTGTGGTACGGCCTGTGTCAACTGTCCGCTGATGTTGTACGTCCAAATCACACACTGTACTGCACATTGGTCCTCATGTACTGAATGATACATCGTGGTACATGTGACCGTACAACGACTGCGCCAACAACGGCGAACCATGCGGTCCAAATGTTGTGCACTCAGCTACGTGTCGTCTCCCTATAAGAGCTGGATTGCAGTGTGGTATGCCCTGGATGGCGATCAGCATGAGCCGTCTGTTGATGTAGTGGCGCGTGTTGTCAGACGTAGTCGTCTCTTCTCACACACCGTGATAGCATGGTGCACTGCGTTCCACATCTGCGACATGCGACAGAGGCCGGTTGACAGTCGTTCGCGCAATGGACATCGCATACGTACGGGGGCCACCTTCCACGTGTTCGCGAAGCGTGCACATGTTGTTGCGTGTATGTGGGCAGACATAGTGTGTCGTGACACCTGACACAGGCATGCAACAATCGTTGAATTTGCAAATGGCGATGGACGCCTACGTTTGCTGGTGACGTTACGCAAATGAACAACTGGTAAACCGTTGTGGTGCGGTTGTTCTCGCTAGAGGTGAATCAGTGATGGCGACGATCGGTTGAGCTACCAACCGGTTGTTCCAGCGATACCCACCATGCCCACGAACGTGAATGGCATCTGGGTGTGAAGCGATACGCGGCGGTGGCTGGGTGGGACCGTCCCCGGCCGGTGAGGGGGGGCCTCCCGGCGTGCTGGCCGCGCGGTGCGTGGGCGCACGCGCTACAGCCGGCTGGTGGGGGCGGCCAGTGGCAGGCGCGCCGGCCGACGGAGGCGGCAGGCGGCGCAGCTGCGCGCCGGCGCACCCTGCACGCGGCGCCGTGCGGCCAAAGTAGGTCCTCGCGGGCCCGGTGCGAAGCGCGGTGGACATCTGCAGTGTGCTGGTCCGATTGAGGACTGTGTGCGCTGAGGATGCGCCGCCGCCCGGCGCTCGGCGCCGCGACGCCGTCTGCTGCTCGGTCGCCTCTGCGGTTCTCGCAGGTGGTTTGTATCGCAGCTGTGCGGACGTGTTGGCGCGTGCGCTGTGCTGGGAGAGTTCGCTTCGGCACCCAAGTGGGGCTTTTGTCCTTCTGTGGCGCTGGCGTTGGAGCTGCCGGTCACCGTAGGTGGCGCGTGTTGTCTCCCGCCGGCAATGCCACGACAGCACGCTCCCGGGCCTCTGTCGGCAGCGGCAAGCTCAGTTGGGAGCACGGGTGGTCGCACCTAAAGCGTCTACTCGCCAAACCCCGGGCGATTGCGCCTCTCTCGAACCCGACCAAGTACTTAGGACGGCGCTGCGCGCCGCCGGGACCTGAGAGGGTTTCGAGGTGTATGGTGCAGGGGAGCTCAGCCTCCTCCTGTTTGCAGAATAATTGAGCGGACGCTTGCGTGTTCGCGCGGGGCCCCCGGGACACACTCCCGGGCGGCCGGCTGCTCAGCTCTAGTTGACGCAGCTCCCTGGTTGATCCTGCCAGTAGTCATATGCTTGTCTCAAAGATTAAGCCATGCATGTCTCAGTACAAGCCGCATTAAGGTGAAACCGCGAATGGCTCATTAAATCAGTTATGGTTCCTTAGATCGTACCCACGTTACTTGGATAACTGTGGTAATTCTAGAGCTAATACATGCAAACAGAGTCCCGACCAGAGATGGAAGGGACGCTTTTATTAGATCAAAACCAATCGGTCGGCTCGTCCGGTCCGTTTGCCTTGGTGACTCTGAATAACTTTGGGCTGATCGCACGGTCCTCGTACCGGCGACGCATCTTTCAAATGTCTGCCTTATCAACTGTCGATGGTAGGTTCTGCGCCTACCATGGTTGTAACGGGTAACGGGGAATCAGGGTTCGATTCCGGAGAGGGAGCCTGAGAAACGGCTACCACATCAAGGAAGGCAGCAGGCGCGCAAATTACCCACTCCCGGCACGGGGAGGTAGTGACGAAAAATAACGATACGGGACTCATCCGAGGCCCCGTAATCGGAATGAGTACACTTTAAATCCTTTAACGAGTATCTATTGGAGGGCAAGTCTGGTGCCAGCAGCCGCGGTAATTCCAGCTCCAATAGCGTATATTAAAGTTGTTGCGGTTAAAAAGCTCGTAGTTGGATTTGTGTCCCACGCTGTTGGTTCACCGCCCGTCGGTGTTTAACTGGCATGTATCGTGGGACGTCCTGCCGGTGGGGCGAGCTGAAGGCGTGCGACGCGCCTCGTGCGTGCTCGTGCGTCCCGAGGCGGACCCCGTT
>NW_026047377.1:0-5000 GCF_023864345.2 Schistocerca serialis cubense
GGTGCCGCCTCCGTGCGCGCGGCGGAGGCGGCGCCGGCGCCGGCCGGGCGCGTTGTGTTCTGGCGCGCTACAGCGTATCGCTTTGCCGGCCGGCGATGGGTGCCGTGATGGGTGCCGGACGGTCGATGTCGGCCCACCGGCCGGCGCGACGCGTGGAGGCGGCGTCGGCGGGCGGGTGCCGGGCGGCGCCCGGCGGTCGACGGTTCGTTTTCGCCGTCCCCCCCGGCGTTGGTAACACAGCGTCCACCGCCGTACGGTGAACTACAATACCCCTATACACTATGGATGTGAAATAAAATATAATAACACATGATGCTCCGCAAGAAAATAGACTTGGGATAGGGTGTGTCGTTGGCAAGTCCCCGGGGCGGCTAGTGTGGGTGGTGATAAGTCCGTAGGGGGGAGGGTCGAGGTATTAGGAAATAGAGCGATTGTGGTGGGACTGGCGCGCGCGCCCTCTCGTGCCGACGACATGAATGTCCACAGTAAACATTCGACACCTCCATCTACAGGGATCCGACGGAACTACGCCAACCATGCTGGCAAAACAGTATCGCCATCTATGCGAATCGGACAACACTACGTCCGCCATGTCGAGCGCACCACAAAACATACCGCCATCTGTAGGTCTCCCTCAGCATGAGCTCCTGCAACGACGATACCGCCATCTATGGGACGCCAAGCCGACTAAGACATCGATGGGCCCACAGTGCCCATCTTTCGACGCCACCCACAAAGCATGCAGCCTCTGTCGACCACAGCACCCATACGCCAGTGCCTCTGCCGCACGAAGTCGTGGACCGGCAATCACACCACCTGCACCCGTTCGTGCCCCACCCCAACCGCCCAACTCGCATCGCCAGCGGATGAACGGCGGACGTTTCCCGCACTCGTAAGGTGCAATTCACACCTATAACATGCGTTTCATGAAGAGATATTTCCAATATGCGACATTCCCGCTGTCCCTATTCATGAGCTGCGAGCTGTACCACGTACAAGCTACAGACGCGATCGCATTGCTCACTGTACGGATTCTCATGCTGAGCCATCAGCTAGGAAGCGCCCCATCCATGTCGGCACCCGTGGGCGTTGCACTCGCAGTCGCAAAAAACGCTGGGCAAATATATATCTCGGAAGAGTAACGACAGTCCGAGCCTCCTGGCGTTGCACTCGCAGCCGCAAAAAAACGCTGGGCACATATATGTCTCGGAAGAGTAACGACAGTCCGAGTCTCCTGCGTGGGAAGAGTCTTTCTAGGCCCTGACCCACGGGAAGGGTGTAGCTTCCCCCATCCCGGACATTTGACGTCGTCACACTACCGGTATTGACTAATAGACTGATTGCTGATAATCATTAGCCATACACTGGGGGAAACGGCCGACAGGGGCGGCAACATAGTGGAGCCGCAGTGTCACTAATGTACAGAGATAGAACAGTTTCGACTGGAACTAGAGTAACCGTATACACGGCACTGATTAGTAATAGATGCAGAGCCATCAGAATACAGATAATATATACAACCGTCCCTATACATGCTGAAAGACTCTGCACACAATGAGAACCACACGTCAGCCAGACACTCTTATCACACACTACTCTCTTATCACACACAATATCTAACCACCAGCATGGAAGAACATCCAGTGCATCCTCTCCGCCACATGACACAATCCACACTATCATTACCAGACCGGGAGGTCCACCCAGAAAACACAATATCCCACCCTTCCGACATCCGCACATTGCTCAGCTAAGCCACGAACACCCACACATGTCCTACACAGTGGTGCTCACCAACATCACAATACTGCCTCCTGTCACAGCACACAAACAATGGCAGGAATGAAAGACACAGATCTGCCACAACCATGGAATCGGAGCGCCGCCTGTCATGAGCCAAAAGTGCATCCTGACGTGACAAATCGGATAATACCGCAGGCATCCAATTACGATAATCACTATCAACGAACCTGCCGCCCCCCCCCCCAATACACCTTTCCCTACAACAATGTGTATCTGAACCTACGCTATATCGTACCTTAACCTAACCTATATCGTACCTTAACCTAACCTATATCGTACCTTAACCTAACCTATATCGTACCTTAACCTAACCTATATCGTACCTTAACCTAACCTATATCGTACCTTAACCTAACCTATATCGTACCTTAACCTAACCTATATCGTACCTTAACCTAACCTATATCGTACCTTAACCTAACCTATATCGTACCTTAACCTAACCTATATCGTACCTTAACCTAACCTATATCGTGCCTTAACCTAACCTATATCGTGCCTTAACCTAACCTATATCGTGCCTTAACCTAACCTATATCGTGCCTTAACCTAACCTATATCGTGCCTTAACCTAACCTATATCGTGCCTTAACCTAACCTATATCGTGCCTTAACCTAACCTATATCGTGCCTTAACCTAACCTATATCGTGCCTTAACCTAACCTAATTTGTGCCTTAACCTAACCTAATTTGTGCCTTAACCTAACCTAATTTGTGCCTTAACCTAACCTAATTTGTGCCTTAACCTAACCTAATTTGTGCCTTAACCTAACCTAATTTGTGCCTTAACCTAACCTAATTTGTGCCGTAACCTAACCTAATTTGTGCCGTAACGTAACCCATGTTGTGCCGTAACGTAACCCATGTTGTGCCGTAACGTAACCCATGTTGTGCCGTAACGTAACCCATGTTGTGCCGTAACGTAACCCATGTTGTGCCGTAACGTAACCCATGTTGTGCCGTAACCTAACCCATGTTGTGCCTTAACCTAACCCATGTTGTGCCTTAACCTAACCCATGTTGTGCCTTAACCTAACCCATGTTGTGCCTTAACCTAACCCATGTTGTGCCTTAACCTAACCCATGTTGTGCCTTAACCTAACCCACGTTGTGCCTTAACCTAACCTACGTTGTGCCTTAACCTAACCCATGTTGTGCCTTAACCTAACCCATGTTGTGCCTTAACCTAACCCATGTTGTGCCTTAACCTAACCCATGTTGTGCCTTAACCTAACCCATGTTGTGCCTTAACCTAACCCATGTTGTGCCTTAACCTAACCCATGGTGTGCCTTAACCTAACCCATGTTGTGCCTTAACCTAACCCATGTTGTGCCTTAACCTAACCCACGTTGTGCCTTAACCTAACCCACGTTGTGCCTTAACCTAACCCACGTTGTGCCTTAACCTAACCTACGTTGTGCCTTAACCTAACCCATGTTGTGCCTTAACCTAACCCATGTTGTGCCTTAACCTAACCCATGTTGTGCCTTAACCTAACCCATGTTGTGCCTTAACCTAACCCATGTTGTGCCTTAACCTAACCCATGGTGTGCCTTAACCTAACCCATGGTGTGCCTTAACCTAACCCATGGTGTGCCTTAACCTAACCCATGTTGTGCCTTAACCTAACCCATGTTGTGCCTTAACCTAACCCATGTTGTGCCTTAACCTAACCCATGTTGTGCCTTAACCTAACCCATGTTGTGCCTTAACCTAACCCATGTTGTGCCTTAACCTAACCCATGTTGTGCCTTAACCTAACCCATGTTGTGCCTTAACGTAACCCATGTTGTGCCTTAACGTAACCCATGTTGTGCCTTAACCTAACCTATAATGTGCCTTAACCTAACCTAAAGTGCGCCGTAACCTAAACTATATTGCGCCTTAACCTGACGCACGTTGTCGCTGAACCTGCTCTGTAATTGTTATGCAACCCGTTAAAGTAGTGTAGTGTTGCCTAACCGCAACCCTCGCAATATAGTTCGCTACTCGCACTGCCCGGTCCCCTGTGTATCGCGTCATGTTAAACACCTTGCAGGTGTTGCTGACTTTCCACATGCTCCTGCTATACACTGTAGTGTGGATAGCAGCAGGACGTACATGCCCCCCCCCCTTCCCCCCTGCCTTCGCAAGCTGGTCGGTGAGAAGTTTGCATGTTCAATGCCCTTCGCATGCCGACGTACTCAGCCTACGTTGTGGTACGGCCTGTCACCTGTCCGCCGATGTACGCAAAACCCACAAACTGTACTGCACATTGCTCCGTATGTACTGAATGATACATCGTGGCCCATGTGACCGTATGACGACAGCGCCTAGCAACGGCGGACCATACAGTCCAAATATTGTGCACGCAGCTACGTGTCGTCTCCCTATAAGAGCTGGATTGCAGTGTGGTACGCCATACAGACGTGTGGGAGGAACGGACGCCCTGGATGGCGATCAGCATGAGCAGTCTGTTGATGTAGTGGAGCGTGTATTCGGACGTAGTCGTCTCTTCTCACACACCGTGATAGCATGTTGCACCGCGTTCCACATCTGCGACATGCTGCAGAGGCGGGCTGACAGTCGTTCGCGCAATGGACACCGCATACGTACGGGGTCTACCTTCCACGTGTTCTCTAGGCGTGCACATGTTGTTGCGTCTATGTGGGCAGACGTAGTGTGTTGTGACACCTGACACAGGCATGCAATACTCGTTGCAAATGGCGATGGACGTGTACGTTTGCTGGTGACGTTACGCAAATGAACAACCGGTAACCCGTTGTGGTGCGGTTGTTCTCGCTAGAGGTGAATCAGTGTTGGCGACGATCGGTCGAGCTATTAACCGGTTGTTTCAGGGATACCCACCATGCCCACGAACGTGAAAGGGGACCCACCATGCCCACGAACGTGAAAGGGGATCTGGGTGTGAGGCGATACGCGGCGGTGGCTGGGTGGGACCGTCCCCGGCCGGTGAGGGGGGGCCGCCCGGCGTGCTGGCAGCGCGGTGCGTGGGCGCACGCGCTACAGCCGGCTGGTGGGGGCGGCCGGTGGCAGGCGCGCCGGCCGACGGACGCGGCAGGCGGCGCAGCTGCGCGCCGGCGCCCCCTGCTCGCGGCGCCTTGCGGCCAAAGTAGGTCCTCGCGGGCCCGGTGCGAAGCGCGGTGGCCATCTGCAGTGTGCTGGTCCGATTGAGGACTTTGTGCGCTGAGGATG
>NW_026047377.1:10000-12500 GCF_023864345.2 Schistocerca serialis cubense
TTGCACACGAGTCAGTCGATCCTAAGCCCTAGGAGAAATCCGATGTTGATGGGGGCCGTCATAGCATGATGCACTTTGTGCTGGCCCCCGTTGGGCGAAAGGGAATCCGGTTCCTATTCCGGAACCCGGCAGCGGAACCGATACAAGTCGGGCCCCTCTTTTAGAGATGCTCGTCGGGGTAACCCAAAAGGACCCGGAGACGCCGTCGGGAGATCGGGGAAGAGTTTTCTTTTCTGCATGAGCGTTCGAGTTCCCTGGAATCCTCTAGCAGGGAGATAGGGTTTGGAACGCGAAGAGCACCGCAGTTGCGGCGGTGTCCCGATCTTCCCCTCGGACCTTGAAAATCCGGGAGAGGGCCACGTGGAGGTGTCGCGCCGGTTCGTACCCATATCCGCAGCAGGTCTCCAAGGTGAAGAGCCTCTAGTCGATAGAATAATGTAGGTAAGGGAAGTCGGCAAATTGGATCCGTAACTTCGGGATAAGGATTGGCTCTGAGGATCGGGGCGTGTCGGGCTTGGTCGGGAAGTGGGTCAGCGCTAACGTGCCGGGCCTGGGCGAGGTGAGTGCCGTAGGGGTGCCGGTAAGTGCGGGCGTTTAGCGCGGGCGTGGTCTGCTCTCGCCGTTGGTCGGCCTCGTGCTGGCCGGCGGTGCAGGATGCGCGCGCCTGCGCGGCGTTCGCGCCCCGGTGCTTCAACCTGCGTGCAGGATCCGAGCTCGGTCCCGTGCCTTGGCCTCCCACGGATCTTCCTTGCTGCGAGGCCGCGTCCGCCTTAGCGTGCTCCTCCGGGGGCGCGCGGGTGCGCGGATTCTCTTCGGCCGCCATTCAACGATCAACTCAGAACTGGCACGGACTGGGGGAATCCGACTGTCTAATTAAAACAAAGCATTGCGATGGCCCTAGCGGGTGTTGACGCAATGTGATTTCTGCCCAGTGCTCTGAATGTCAACGTGAAGAAATTCAAGCAAGCGCGGGTAAACGGCGGGAGTAACTATGACTCCCAAAGCCCACCTGATGCGTAATATATGGACCCTCTCGATTCACCCCTCAGCATCCTTGTGATGTCGGGTGGATGATGGTTCAATTAGCCTCTCGGTGGGAAATCCTAGCTCTGGCCTTCAAGTGGCGGGAGTCGTGAGGGTGCTGTGAAAGGTTTCACGTAGGTGTACCTTTCCAGTGTCCCGACAGACAGAGCAGGGTGCTTTTCGGGCTTGGGGGTTACCTCCCCCCCTGCCTTTGTTACAGCTGGTGCAACTAATAGAAGCGAACGTGGTACCAGGCCTCCCGCTGGAGCGCCTGTGCCAGCTGATGAGCCAGCCAACCAGCCAACCGGTGCGGGTCGAGCGCTGCTCCCCGCCATCTGCCCTGACTGTATGCGGTCCTTCTCCACCAAGACCGGACTTGGTGTCCATCGGCGTCGCGCCCATCCGACTGCTGCCAATGCTGAGATCAAGACCGAGAGGAAGAAGGCCAGGTGGTCCCAGGAAGAGCTCCTGCGTCTGGCCCATGCAGAAGCGACTCTTGCCACCCAGGGTTGCAGATTTTTAAACCAGGAGCTTGCAAAGGCCTTCCCCGAGCGTACGCTGGAGTCAATTAAATGTCAGCGTAGAGCGCAGCCCTACAAAGACATGGTGGCGAAGTTTGTCACCGAGCTTGCTGGCATGGATCGCGGCCTTCGGGGTCCTCCTAGCGAGCCTGTAGTCAGTCATTCTTTGCCACAGTCTCCACCTTGTGGGGAAGATGTTGACCTAGCCATCTGGTCATTTGTAGCAGAACTCCCCCAATCAGACCGCCGATTCCGCTCGCTTGATGATCTCGTGGCTCTGGGTCCCACCACTAGCCGTGAAACAATCCAGGCTATGTTGCTGTCTGCTCTTGACGAAGTAGGCAGCAGGGAGCCAGCCATCCACCAAGCTGCGAGTGTGCGGACCCAACAGCCCCCAGAGCGGAAGCGTGCACGCAGGAGATGGGAGTATGCGGTGGTTCAGCGTGCTTTCAAGAAGAACGGAGCACGCTGTATCAACGGACTTCTTGATGGCACACTCTTGCATCAGCCACCATCCATCCCAGGGCTGATTGAGTTTTGGACAGACCTCTTCTCTCCACCACGTGTCAGGTCTCGACCTCCGCGTGGGGAGGGTCTGTCCGATGAGCTGCTGCCATTCTCGAAGAGGGTGCCCTTCCGTGACCTCTGGGCTCCCATTTCTGCAGAAGAAGCCACCGCTGCTCTCCCGCCTCGCAATTCTGCTGCAGGTCCTGACGGCCTCACGCCGACACAACTGCGTCGCCTTCCCCGGGAGGTTCTCCTTAAGATCCTTAATTTCCTCCTCCTTTCCCGTTCCCTTCCATCCCGACTCCTTCAGGCCAGAACAACCCTGCTGCCCAAGAAGACCGCCGCAGCATCCCCTGCTGACTTTCGTCCGATCACAGTGTGCTCGGTGCTGACCAGAGCCTTTCACAAGGTTCTGGTTGGCCGCCTGATGCGCTACTGTGTGTTGGACG
>NW_026047377.1:17500-22500 GCF_023864345.2 Schistocerca serialis cubense
TGGAACTAGAGTAACCGTATACACGGCACTGATTAGTAATAGATGCAGAGCCATCAGAATACAGATAATATATACAACCGTCCCTATACATGCTGAAAGACTCTGCACACAATGAGAACCACACGTCAGCCAGACACTCTTATCACACACTACTCTCTTATCACACACAATATCTAACCACCAGCATGGAAGAACATCCAGTGCATCCTCTCCGCCACATGACACAATCCACACTATCATTACCAGACCGGGAGGTCCACCCAGAAAACACAATATCCCACCCTTCCGACATCCGCACATTGCTCAGCTAAGCCACGAACACCCACACATGTCCTACACAGTGGTGCACCCAACATCACAATACTGCCTCCTGTCACAGCACACAAACAATGGCAGGAATGAAAGACACAGATCTGCCACAACCATGGAATCGGAGCGCCGCCTGTCATGAGCCAAAAGTGCATCCTGACGTGACAAATCGGATAATACCGCAGGCATCCAATTACGATAATCACTATCAACGAACCTGCCGCCCCCCCCCCCAATACACCTTTCCCTACAACAATGTGTATCTGAACCTACGCTATATCGTACCTTAACCTAACCTATATCGTACCTTAACCTAACCTATATCGTACCTTAACCTAACCTATATCGTACCTTAACCTAACCTATATCGTACCTTAACCTAACCTATATCGTACCTTAACCTAACCTATATCGTACCTTAACCTAACCTATATCGTACCTTAACCTAACCTATATCGTACCTTAACCTAACCTATATCGTACCTTAACCTAACCTATATCGTGCCTTAACCTAACCTATATCGTGCCTTAACCTAACCTATATCGTGCCTTAACCTAACCTATATCGTGCCTTAACCTAACCTATATCGTGCCTTAACCTAACCTATATCGTGCCTTAACCTAACCTATATCGTGCCTTAACCTAACCTATATCGTGCCTTAACCTAACCTATATCGTGCCTTAACCTAACCTAATTTGTGCCTTAACCTAACCTAATTTGTGCCTTAACCTAACCTAATTTGTGCCTTAACCTAACCTAATTTGTGCCTTAACCTAACCTAATTTGTGCCTTAACCTAACCTAATTTGTGCCTTAACCTAACCTAATTTGTGCCTTAACCTAACCTAATTTGTGCCGTAACCTAACCTAATTTGTGCCGTAACGTAACCCATGTTGTGCCGTAACGTAACCCATGTTGTGCCGTAACGTAACCCATGTTGTGCCGTAACGTAACCCATGTTGTGCCGTAACGTAACCCATGTTGTGCCGTAACGTAACCCATGTTGTGCCGTAACGTAACCCATGTTGTGCCGTAACCTAACCCATGTTGTGCCTTAACCTAACCCATGTTGTGCCTTAACCTAACCCATGTTGTGCCTTAACCTAACCCATGTTGTGCCTTAACCTAACCCATGTTGTGCCTTAACCTAACCCATGTTGTGCCTTAACCTAACCCACGTTGTGCCTTAACCTAACCTACGTTGTGCCTTAACCTAACCCATGTTGTGCCTTAACCTAACCCATGTTGTGCCTTAACCTAACCCATGTTGTGCCTTAACCTAACCCATGTTGTGCCTTAACCTAACCCATGTTGTGCCTTAACCTAACCCATGTTGTGCCTTAACCTAACCCATGTTGTGCCTTAACCTAACCCATGGTGTGCCTTAACCTAACCCATGTTGTGCCTTAACCTAACCCATGTTGTGCCTTAACCTAACCCACGTTGTGCCTTAACCTAACCCACGTTGTGCCTTAACCTAACCCACGTTGTGCCTTAACCTAACCCACGTTGTGCCTTAACCTAACCTACGTTGTGCCTTAACCTAACCCATGTTGTGCCTTAACCTAACCCATGTTGTGCCTTAACCTAACCCATGTTGTGCCTTAACCTAACCCATGTTGTGCCTTAACCTAACCCATGTTGTGCCTTAACCTAACCCATGGTGTGCCTTAACCTAACCCATGGTGTGCCTTAACCTAACCCATGGTGTGCCTTAACCTAACCCATGTTGTGCCTTAACCTAACCCATGTTGTGCCTTAACCTAACCCATGTTGTGCCTTAACCTAACCCATGTTGTGCCTTAACCTAACCCATGTTGTGCCTTAACCTAACCCATGTTGTGCCTTAACCTAACCCATGTTGTGCCTTAACCTAACCCATGTTGTGCCTTAACGTAACCCATGTTGTGCCTTAACGTAACCCATGTTGTGCCTTAACCTAACCTATAATGTGCCTTAACCTAACCTAAAGTGCGCCGTAACCTAAACTATATTGCGCCTTAACCTGACGCACGTTGTCGCTGAACCTGCTCTGTAATTGTTATGCAACCCGTTAAAGTAGTGTAGTGTTGCCTAACCGCAACCCTCGCAATATAGTTCGCTACTCGCACTGCCCGGTCCCCTGTGTATCGCGTCATGTTAAACACCTTGCAGGTGTTGCTGACTTTCCACATGCTCCTGCTATACACTGTAGTGTGGATAGCAGCAGGACGTACATGCCCCCCCCCCTTCCCCCCTGCCTTCGCAAGCTGGTCGGTGAGAAGTTTGCATGTTCAATGCCCTTCGCATGCCGACGTACTCAGCCTACGTTGTGGTACGGCCTGTCACCTGTCCGCCGATGTACGCAAAACCCACAAACTGTACTGCACATTGCTCCGTATGTACTGAATGATACATCGTGGCCCATGTGACCGTATGACGACAGCGCCTAGCAACGGCGGACCATACAGTCCAAATATTGTGCACGCAGCTACGTGTCGTCTCCCTATAAGAGCTGGATTGCAGTGTGGTACGCCATACAGACGTGTGGGAGGAACGGACGCCCTGGATGGCGATCAGCATGAGCAGTCTGTTGATGTAGTGGAGCGTGTATTCGGACGTAGTCGTCTCTTCTCACACACCGTGATAGCATGTTGCACCGCGTTCCACATCTGCGACATGCTGCAGAGGCGGGCTGACAGTCGTTCGCGCAATGGACACCGCATACGTACGGGGTCTACCTTCCACGTGTTCTCTAGGCGTGCACATGTTGTTGCGTCTATGTGGGCAGACGTAGTGTGTTGTGACACCTGACACAGGCATGCAATACTCGTTGCAAATGGCGATGGACGTGTACGTTTGCTGGTGACGTTACGCAAATGAACAACCGGTAACCCGTTGTGGTGCGGTTGTTCTCGCTAGAGGTGAATCAGTGTTGGCGACGATCGGTCGAGCTATTAACCGGTTGTTTCAGGGATACCCACCATGCCCACGAACGTGAAAGGGGACCCACCATGCCCACGAACGTGAAAGGGGATCTGGGTGTGAGGCGATACGCGGCGGTGGCTGGGTGGGACCGTCCCCGGCCGGTGAGGGGGGGCCGCCCGGCGTGCTGGCAGCGCGGTGCGTGGGCGCACGCGCTACAGCCGGCTGGTGGGGGCGGCCGGTGGCAGGCGCGCCGGCCGACGGACGCGGCAGGCGGCGCAGCTGCGCGCCGGCGCCCCCTGCTCGCGGCGCCTTGCGGCCAAAGTAGGTCCTCGCGGGCCCGGTGCGAAGCGCGGTGGCCATCTGCAGTGTGCTGGTCCGATTGAGGACTTTGTGCGCTGAGGATGCGCCGCCGCCCGGCGCTCGGCGCCGCGACGCCGTCTGCTGCTCGGTCGCCCCAGCGGTTCTCGCAGGTGGTTTGTATCGCAGCTGTGCGGACGTGTTGGCGCGTGCGCTGTGCTGGGAGAGTTCGCTTCGGCACCCAAGTAGGGCTTTTGTCCTTCTGTGGCGCTGGCGTTGGAGCTGCCGGTCACCGTAGGTGGCGCGTGTTGTCTCCCGCCGGCAATGCCACGACAGCACGCTCCCGGGCCTCTGTCGGCAGCGGCAAGCTCAGTTGGGAGCACGGGTGGTCGCACCTAAAGCGTCTACTCGCCTAACTCCGGGCGATTGCGCCTCTCTCGAACCCGACCAAGTACTTAGGACGGCGCTGTGCGCCGCCGGGACCTGAGAGGGTTTCGAGGTGTGTTGTGCAGGGGAGCTCAGCCTCCTCCTGTTTGCAGAATAATTGAGCGGACGCTTGCGTGTTCGCGCGGGCCCCCGGGACACACTCCCGGGCGGCCGGCTGCTCAGCTCTAGTTGACGCAGCTCCCTGGTTGATCCTGCCAGTAGTCATATGCTTGTCTCAAAGATTAAGCCATGCATGTCTCAGTACAAGCCGCATTAAGGTGAAACCGCGAATGGCTCATTAAATCAGTTATGGTTCCTTAGATCGTACCCACGTTACTTGGATAACTGTGGTAATTCTAGAGCTAATACATGCAAACAGAGTCCCGACCAGAGATGGAAGGGACGCTTTTATTAGATCAAAACCAATCGGTCGGCTCGTCCGGTCCGTTTGCCTTGGTGACTCTGAATAACTTAGGGCTGATCGCACGGTCCTCGTACCGGCGACGCATCTTTCAAATGTCTGCCTTATCAACTGTCGATGGTAGGTTCTGCGCCTACCATGGTTGTAACGGGTAACGGGGAATCAGGGTTCGATTCCGGAGAGGGAGCCTGAGAAACGGCTACCACATCCAAGGAAGGCAGCAGGCGCGCAAATTACCCACTCCCGGCACGGGGAGGTAGTGACGAAAAATAACGATACGGGACTCATCCGAGGCCCCGTAATCGGAATGAGTACACTTTAAATCCTTTAACGAGTATCTATTGGAGGGCAAGTCTGGTGCCAGCAGCCGCGGTAATTCCAGCTCCAATAGCGTATATTAAAGTTGTTGCGGTTAAAAAGCTCGTAGTTGGATTTGTGTCCCACGCTGTTGGTTCACCGCCCGTCGGTGTTTAACTGGCATGTATCGTGGGACGTCCTGCCGGTGGGGCGAGCCGAAGGCGTGCGACCGCCTCGTGCGTGCTCGTGCGTCCCGAGGCGGACCCCGTTGAAATCCTACCAGGGTGCTCTTTATTGAGTGTCTCGGTGGGCCGGCACGTTTACTTTGAACAAATTAGAGT
>NW_026047377.1:30000-35000 GCF_023864345.2 Schistocerca serialis cubense
AATCATTAGCCATACACTGGGGGAAACGGCCGACAGGGGCGGCAACATAGTGGAGCCGCAGTGTCACTAATGTACAGAGATAGAACAGTTTCGACTGGAACTAGAGTAACCGTATACACGGCACTGATTAGTAATAGATGCAGAGCCATCAGAATACAGATAATATATACAACCGTCCCTATACATGCTGAAAGACTCTGCACACAATGAGAACCACACGTCAGCCAGACACTCTTATCACACACTACTCTCTTATCACACACAATATCTAACCACCAGCATGGAAGAACATCCAGTGCATCCTCTCCGCCACATGACACAATCCACACTATCATTACCAGACCGGGAGGTCCACCCAGAAAACACAATATCCCACCCTTCCGACATCCGCACATTGCTCAGCTAAGCCACGAACACCCACACATGTCCTACACAGTGGTGCACCCAACATCACAATACTGCCTCCTGTCACAGCACACAAACAATGGCAGGAATGAAAGACACAGATCTGCCACAACCATGGAATCGGAGCGCCGCCTGTCATGAGCCAAAAGTGCATCCTGACGTGACAAATCGGATAATACCGCAGGCATCCAATTACGATAATCACTATCAACGAACCTGCCGCCCCCCCCCCCAATACACCTTTCCCTACAACAATGTGTATCTGAACCTACGCTATATCGTACCTTAACCTAACCTATATCGTACCTTAACCTAACCTATATCGTACCTTAACCTAACCTATATCGTACCTTAACCTAACCTATATCGTACCTTAACCTAACCTATATCGTACCTTAACCTAACCTATATCGTACCTTAACCTAACCTATATCGTACCTTAACCTAACCTATATCGTACCTTAACCTAACCTATATCGTGCCTTAACCTAACCTATATCGTGCCTTAACCTAACCTATATCGTGCCTTAACCTAACCTATATTGTGCCTTAACCTAACCTATATCGTGCCTTAACCTAACCTATATCGTGCCTTAACCTAACCTATATCGTGCCTTAACCTAACCTATATCGTGCCTTAACCTAACCTATATCGTGCCTTAACCTAACCTAATTTGTGCCTTAACCTAACCTAATTTGTGCCTTAACCTAACCTAATTTGTGCCTTAACCTAACCTAATTTGTGCCTTAACCTAACCTAATTTGTGCCTTAACCTAACCTAATTTGTGCCTTAACCTAACCTAATTTGTGCCGTAACCTAACCTAATTTGTGCCGTAACGTAACCCATGTTGTGCCGTAACGTAACCCATGTTGTGCCGTAACGTAACCCATGTTGTGCCGTAACGTAACCCATGTTGTGCCGTAACGTAACCCATGTTGTGCCGTAACGTAACCCATGTTGTGCCGTAACGTAACCCATGTTGTGCCGTAACCTAACCCATGTTGTGCCTTAACCTAACCCATGTTGTGCCTTAACCTAACCCATGTTGTGCCTTAACCTAACCCATGTTGTGCCTTAACCTAACCCATGTTGTGCCTTAACCTAACCCACGTTGTGCCTTAACCTAACCTACGTTGTGCCTTAACCTAACCCATGTTGTGCCTTGACCTAACCCATGTTGTGCCTTAACCTAACCCATGTTGTGCCTTAACCTAACCCATGTTGTGCCTTAACCTAACCCATGTTGTGCCTTAACCTAACCCATGTTGTGCCTTAACCTAACCCATGTTGTGCCTTAACCTAACCCATGGTGTGCCTTAACCTAACCCATGTTGTGCCTTAACCTAACCCATGTTGTGCCTTAACCTAACCCACGTTGTGCCTTAACCTAACCCACGTTGTGCCTTAACCTAACCCACGTTGTGCCTTAACCTAACCCACGTTGTGCCTTAACCTAACCTACGTTGTGCCTTAACCTAACCCATGTTGTGCCTTAACCTAACCCATGTTGTGCCTTAACCTAACCCATGTTGTGCCTTAACCTAACCCATGTTGTGCCTTAACCTAACCCATGTTGTGCCTTAACCTAACCCATGGTGTGCCTTAACCTAACCCATGGTGTGCCTTAACCTAACCCATGGTGTGCCTTAACCTAACCCATGTTGTGCCTTAACCTAACCCATGTTGTGCCTTAACCTAACCCATGTTGTGCCTTAACCTAACCCATGTTGTGCCTTAACCTAACCCATGTTGTGCCTTAACCTAACCCATGTTGTGCCTTAACCTAACCCATGTTGTGCCTTAACCTAACCCATGTTGTGCCTTAACGTAACCCATGTTGTGCCTTAACGTAACCCATGTTGTGCCTTAACCTAACCTATAATGTGCCTTAACCTAACCTAAAGTGCGCCGTAACCTAAACTATATTGCGCCTTAACCTGACGCACGTTGTCGCTGAACCTGCTCTGTAATTGTTATGCAACCCGTTAAAGTAGTGTAGTGTTGCCTAACCGCAACCCTCGCAATATAGTTCGCTACTCGCACTGCCCGGTCCCCTGTGTATCGCGTCATGTTAAACACCTTGCAGGTGTTGCTGACTTTCCACATGCTCCTGCTATACACTGTAGTGTGGATAGCAGCAGGACGTACATGCCCCCCCCCCTTCCCCCCTGCCTTCGCAAGCTGGTCGGTGAGAAGTTTGCATGTTCAATGCCCTTCGCATGCCGACGTACTCAGCCTACGTTGTGGTACGGCCTGTCACCTGTCCGCCGATGTACGCAAAACCCACAAACTGTACTGCACATTGCTCCGTATGTACTGAATGATACATCGTGGCCCATGTGACCGTATGACGACAGCGCCTAGCAACGGCGGACCATACAGTCCAAATATTGTGCACGCAGCTACGTGTCGTCTCCCTATAAGAGCTGGATTGCAGTGTGGTACGCCATACAGACGTGTGGGAGGAACGGACGCCCTGGATGGCGATCAGCATGAGCAGTCTGTTGATGTAGTGGAGCGTGTATTCGGACGTAGTCGTCTCTTCTCACACACCGTGATAGCATGTTGCACCGCGTTCCACATCTGCGACATGCTGCAGAGGCGGGCTGACAGTCGTTCGCGCAATGGACACCGCATACGTACGGGGTCTACCTTCCACGTGTTCTCTAGGCGTGCACATGTTGTTGCGTCTATGTGGGCAGACGTAGTATGTTGTGACACCTGACACAGGCATGCAATACTCGTTGCAAATGGCGATGGACGTGTACGTTTGCTGGTGACGTTACGCAAATGAACAACCGGTAACCCGTTGTGGTGCGGTTGTTCTCGCTAGAGGTGAATCAGTGTTGGCGACGATCGGTCGAGCTATTAACCGGTTGTTTCAGGGATACCCACCATGCCCACGAACGTGAAAGGGGACCCACCATGCCCACGAACGTGAAAGGGGGATCTGGGTGTGAGGCGATACGCGGCGGTGGCTGGGTGGGACCGTCCCCGGCCGGTGAGGGGGGGCCGCCCGGCGTGCTGGCAGCGCGGTGCGTGGGCGCACGCGCTACAGCCGGCTGGTGGGGGCGGCCGGTGGCAGGCGCGCCGGCCGACGGACGCGGCAGGCGGCGCAGCTGCGCGCCGGCGCCCCCTGCTCGCGGCGCCTTGCGGCCAAAGTAGGTCCTCGCGGGCCCGGTGCGAAGCGCGGTGGCCATCTGCAGTGTGCTGGTCCGATTGAGGACTTTGTGCGCTGAGGATGCGCCGCCGCCCGGCGCTCGGCGCCGCGACGCCGTCTGCTGCTCGGTCGCCCCAGCGGTTCTCGCAGGTGGTTTGTATCGCAGCTGTGCGGACGTGTTGGCGCGTGCGCTGTGCTGGGAGAGTTCGCTTCGGCACCCAAGTAGGGCTTTTGTCCTTCTGTGGCGCTGGCGTTGGAGCTGCCGGTCACCGTAGGTGGCGCGTGTTGTCTCCCGCCGGCAATGCCACGACAGCACGCTCCCGGGCCTCTGTCGGCAGCGGCAAGCTCAGTTGGGAGCACGGGTGGTCGCACCTAAAGCGTCTACTCGCCTAACTCCGGGCGATTGCGCCTCTCTCGAACCCGACCAAGTACTTAGGACGGCGCTGCGCGCCGCCGGGACCTGAGAGGGTTTCGAGGTGTGTTGTGCAGGGGAGCTCAGCCTCCTCCTGTTTGCAGAATAATTGAGCGGACGCTTGCGTGTTCGCGCGGGCCCCCGGGACACACTCCCGGGCGGCCGGCTGCTCAGCTCTAGTTGACGCAGCTCCCTGGTTGATCCTGCCAGTAGTCATATGCTTGTCTCAAAGATTAAGCCATGCATGTCTCAGTACAAGCCGCATTAAGGTGAAACCGCGAATGGCTCATTAAATCAGTTATGGTTCCTTAGATCGTACCCACGTTACTTGGATAACTGTGGTAATTCTAGAGCTAATACATGCAAACAGAGTCCCGACCAGAGATGGAAGGGACGCTTTTATTAGATCAAAACCAATCGGTCGGCTCGTCCGGTCCGTTTGCCTTGGTGACTCTGAATAACTTAGGGCTGATCGCACGGTCCTCGTACCGGCGACGCATCTTTCAAATGTCTGCCTTATCAACTGTCGATGGTAGGTTCTGCGCCTACCATGGTTGTAACGGGTAACGGGGAATCAGGGTTCGATTCCGGAGAGGGAGCCTGAGAAACGGCTACCACATCCAAGGAAGGCAGCAGGCGCGCAAATTACCCACTCCCGGCACGGGGAGGTAGTGACGAAAAATAACGATACGGGACTCATCCGAGGCCCCGTAATCGGAATGAGTACACTTTAAATCCTTTAACGAGTATCTATTGGAGGGCAAGTCTGGTGCCAGCAGCCGCGGTAATTCCAGCTCCAATAGCGTATATTAAAGTTGTTGCGGTTAAAAAGCTCGTAGTTGGATTTGTGTCCCACGCTGTTGGTTCACCGCCCGTCGGTGTTTAACTGGCATGTATCGTGGGACGTCCTGCCGGTGGGGCGAGCCGAAGGCGTGCGACCGCCTCGTGCGTGCTCGTGCGTCCCGAGGCGGACCCCGTTGAAATCCTACCAGGGTGCTCTTTATTGAGTGTCTCGGTGGG
>NW_026047377.1:37500-39660 GCF_023864345.2 Schistocerca serialis cubense
CTGCCCGGCGGTATATCTGGAGGAGTCGATTCGCCCCTTTGGGCGCTCGGGCTCCCGGCAAGCGCGCGCGGTTCTTCCCGGATGACGGACCTACCTGGCCCGGCCCCGGACCCGCGCCGCTGTTGGCTCGGGATGCTCTCGGGCGGAATAATCGCTCCCGTCAGCGGCGCTTCAGCTTTGGACAATTTCACGACCCGTCTTGAAACACGGACCAAGGAGTCTAACATGTGCGCGAGTCATTGGGCTGTACGAAACCTAAAGGCGTAATGAAAGTGAAGGTCTCGCCTTGCGCGGGCCGAGGGAGGATGGGGCTTCCCCGCCCTTCACGGGGCGGCGGCCTCCGCACTCCCGGGGCGTCTCGTCCTCATTGCGAGGTGAGGCGCACCTAGAGCGTACACGTTGGGACCCGAAAGATGGTGAACTATGCCTGGCCAGGACGAAGTCAGGGGAAACCCTGATGGAGGTCCGTAGCGATTCTGACGTGCAAATCGATCGTCGGAGCTGGGTATAGGGGCGAAAGACTAATCGAACCATCTAGTAGCTGGTTCCCTCCGAAGTTTCCCTCAGGATAGCTGGTGCTCGTACGAGTCTCATCCGGTAAAGCGAATGATTAGAGGCCTTGGGGCCGAAACGACCTCAACCTATTCTCAAACTTTAAATGGGTGAGATCTCCGGCTTGCTTGATATGCTGAAGCCGCGAGCAAACGACTCGGATCGGAGTGCCAAGTGGGCCACTTTTGGTAAGCAGAACTGGCGCTGTGGGATGAACCAAACGCCGAGTTAAGGCGCCCGAATCGACGCTCATGGGAAACCATGAAAGGCGTTGGTTGCTTAAGACAGCAGGACGGTGGCCATGGAAGTCGGAATCCGCTAAGGAGTGTGTAACAACTCACCTGCCGAAGCAACTAGCCCTGAAAATGGATGGCGCTGAAGCGTCGTGCCTATACTCGGCCGTCAGTCTGGCAGTCATGGCCGGTCCTTGCGGCCGGCCGCGAAGCCCTGACGAGTAGGAGGGTCGCGGCGGTGGGCGCAGAAGGGTCTGGGCGTGAGCCTGCCTGGAGCCGCCGTCGGTGCAGATCTTGGTGGTAGTAGCAAATACTCCAGCGAGGCCCTGGAGGGCTGACGCGGAGAAGGGTTTCGTGTGAACAGCCGTTGCACACGAGTCAGTCGATCCTAAGCCCTAGGAGAAATCCGATGTTGATGGGGGCCGTCATAGCATGATGCACTTTGTGCTGGCCCCCGTTGGGCGAAAGGGAATCCGGTTCCTATTCCGGAACCCGGCAGCGGAACCGATACAAGTCGGGCCCCTCTTTTAGAGATGCTCGTCGGGGTAACCCAAAAGGACCCGGAGACGCCGTCGGGAGATCGGGGAAGAGTTTTCTTTTCTGCATGAGCGTTCGAGTTCCCTGGAATCCTCTAGCAGGGAGATAGGGTTTGGAACGCGAAGAGCACCGCAGTTGCGGCGGTGTCCCGATCTTCCCCTCGGACCTTGAAAATCCGGGAGAGGGCCACGTGGAGGTGTCGCGCCGGTTCGTACCCATATCCGCAGCAGGTCTCCAAGGTGAAGAGCCTCTAGTCGATAGAATAATGTAGGTAAGGGAAGTCGGCAAATTGGATCCGTAACTTCGGGATAAGGATTGGCTCTGAGGATCGGGGCGTGTCGGGCTTGGTCGGGAAGTGGGTCAGCGCTAACGTGCCGGGCCTGGGCGAGGTGAGTGCCGTAGGGGTGCCGGTAAGTGCGGGCGTTTAGCGCGGGCGTGGTCTGCTCTCGCCGTTGGTCGGCCTCGTGCTGGCCGGCGGTGCAGGATGCGCGCGCCTGCGCGGCGTTCGCGCCCCGGTGCTTCAACCTGCGTGCAGGATCCGAGCTCGGTCCCGTGCCTTGGCCTCCCACGGATCTTCCTTGCTGCGAGGCCGCGTCCGCCTTAGCGTGCTCCTCCGGGGGCGCGCGGGTGCGCGGATTCTCTTCGGCCGCCATTCAACGATCAACTCAGAACTGGCACGGACTGGGGGAATCCGACTGTCTAATTAAAACAAAGCATTGCGATGGCCCTAGCGGGTGTTGACGCAATGTGATTTCTGCCCAGTGCTCT
Organism: Schistocerca serialis cubense; assembly: GCF_023864345.2. NCBI lineage: Eukaryota > Metazoa > Arthropoda > Insecta > Orthoptera > Acrididae > Schistocerca > Schistocerca serialis. The sequence goes on from NW_026047377.1 coordinate 39,591, forward strand.
GAATGTCAACGTGAAGAAATTCAAGCAAGCGCGGGTAAACGGCGGGAGTAACTATGACTCTCTTAAGGTA
>NW_026047378.1:0-2500 GCF_023864345.2 Schistocerca serialis cubense
CGCCTGCCACTGGCCGCCCCCACCAGCCGGCTGTAGCGCGTGCGCCCACGCACCGCGCTGCCAGCACGCCGGGCGGCCCCCCCTCACCGGCCGGGGACAGTCTCACCCAGCCACCGCCGCGTATCGCCTCACACCCAGATCCCCTTTCACGTTCGTGGGCATGGTGGGTATCCCTGAAACAACCAGTTAATAGCTCGACCGATCGTCGCCAACACTGATTCACCTCTAGCGAGAACAACCGCACCACAACGGGTTACCTGTTGTTCATTTGCGTAACGTCACCAGCAAACGTAGACGTCCATCGCCATTTGCAACGAGTATTGCATGCCTGTGTCAGGTGTCACAACACACTACGTCTGCCCACATAGACGCAACAACATGTGCACGCCTCGAGAACACGTGGAAGGTAGCCCCCGTACGTATGCGGTGTCCATTGCGCGAACGACTGTCAGCCGGCCTCTGCAGGATGTCGCAGATGTGGAACGCGGTGCAACATGCTATCACGGTGTGTGAGAAGAGACGACTACGTCCGAATACACGCTCCACTACATCAACAGACTGCTCATGCTGATCGCCATCGAGGGCGTCCGTTCCTCCCACACGTCTGAATGGCGTACCACACTGCAATCCAGCTCTTATAGGGAGACGACACGTAGCTGCGTGCACAATATTTGGACTGTATGGTCTGCCGTTGCTAGGCGCAGTCGTCGTACGGTCACACATGTGCCACGATGTATCATTCAGTACATACGGACCAATGTGCAGTACAGTTTGTGGGTTTTGCGTACATCGGCGGACAGGTGACAGGCCGTACCACAACGTAGGCTGAGTACGTCGGCATGCGAAGGGCATTGAACATGCAAACTTCTCAACGACCAGCTTGCGAAGGCAGGGGGGAAGGGGGGGGGGGCATGTACGTCCTGCTGCTATCCACATTACAGTGTATAGCAGGAGCATGTGGAAAGTCAGCAACACCTGCAAGGTGTTTAACATGACGCGATACACAGGGGACCGGGCAGTGCGAATAGCGAACTATATTGCGAGGGTTGCGGTTAGGCAACACTACACTAATTTAACGAGTTGCATAACAATTACAGAGCAGGTTAAGGCGCAATATAGGTTAGGTTAAGGCACAACATGGGTTACGTTAAAGCACAACATGGGTTACGTTAAAGCACAACATGGGTTACGTTAAAGCACAACATGGGTTACGTTAAAGCACAATTTAGGTTACGTTAAAGCACAATTTAGGTTACGTTGAAGCACAATTTAGGTTACGTTGAAGCACAATTTAGGTTACGTTGAAGCACAATTTAGGTTACGTTGAAGCACAATTTAGGTTACGTTGAAGCACAATTTAGGTTACGTTGAAGCACAAATTAGGTTACGTTGAGGCACAAATTAGGTTACGTTGAGGCACAAATTAGGTTACGTTGAGGCACAAATTAGGTTACGTTGAGGCACAATATGGGTTAGGTTGAGGCACAATATGGGTTAGGTTGAGGCACAATATGGGTTAGGTTGAGGCACAATATGGGTTAGGTTGAGGCACAATATGGGTTAGGTTGAGGCACAAATTGGGTTAGGTTGAGGCACAATATGGGTTAGGTTAAGGCACAATATGGGTTAGGTTAAGGTACAATATGGGTTAGGTTAAGGTACAATATGGGTTAGGTTAAGGTACAATATGGGTTAGGTTAAGGTACAATATGGGTTAGGTTAAGGTACAATATGGGTTAGGTTAAGGCACAATATGGGTTAGGTTAAGGCACAACATGGGTTAGGTTAAGGCACAACATGGGTTAGGTTAAGGCACAACATGGGTTAGGTTAAGGCACAACATGGGTTAGGTTAAGGCACAACATGGGTTAGGTTAAGGCACAATATGGGTTAGGTTAAGGCACAATATGGGTTAGGTTAAGGCACAACATGGGTTAGGTTAAGGCACAATATGGGTTAGGTTAAGGCACAACATGGGTTAGGTTAAGGCACAACATGGGTTAGGTTAAGGTACAATATGGGTTAGGTTAAGGTACAATATGGGTTAGGTTAAGGTACAATATGGGTTAGGTTAAGGTACAATATGGGTTAGGTTAAGGTACAATATGGGTTAGGTTAAGGTACAATATGGGTTAGGTTAAGGTACAATATGGGTTAGGTTAAGGTACAATATGGGTTAGGTTAAGGTACAATATGGGTTAGGTTAAGGCACAACATGGGTTAGGTTAAGGCACAACATGGGTTAGGTTAAGGCACAACATGGGTTAGGTTAAGGCACAACATGGGTTAGGTTAAGGCACAACATGGGTTAGGTTAAGGCACAACATGGGTTAGGTTAAGGCACAACATGGGTTAGGTTAAGGCACAACATGGGTTAGGTTAAGGCACAACATGGGTTAGGTTAAGGCACAACATGGGTTAGGTTAAGGTACAATATGGGTTAGGTTAAGGCACAACATGGGTTAGGTTAAGGCACAACATGGGTTAGGTTAAGGCACAA
>NW_026047378.1:12500-15000 GCF_023864345.2 Schistocerca serialis cubense
GCGCCGCGAGCAGGGGGCCCCGGCGCGCAGCTGCGCCGCCTGCCGCGTCCGTCGGCCGGCGCGCCTGCCACTGGCCGCCCCCACCAGCCGGCTGTAGCGCGTGCGCCCACGCACCGCGCTGCCAGCACGCCGGGCGGCCCCCCCTCACCGGCCGGGGACAGTCTCACCCAGCCACCGCCGCGTATCGCCTCACACCCAGATCCCCTTTCACGTTCGTGGGCATGGTGGGTATCCCTGAAACAACCAGTTAATAGCTCGACCGATCGTCGCCAACACTGATTCACCTCTAGCGAGAACAACCGCACCACAACGGGTTACCTGTTGTTCATTTGCGTAACGTCACCAGCAAACGTAGACGTCCATCGCCATTTGCAACGAGTATTGCATGCCTGTGTCAGGTGTCACAACACACTACGTCTGCCCACATAGACGCAACAACATGTGCACGCCTCGAGAACACGTGGAAGGTAGCCCCCGTACGTATGCGGTGTCCATTGCGCGAACGACTGTCAGCCGGCCTCTGCAGGATGTCGCAGATGTGGAACGCGGTGCAACATGCTATCACGGTGTGTGAGAAGAGACGACTACGTCCGAATACACGCTCCACTACATCAACAGACTGCTCATGCTGATCGCCATCGAGGGCGTCCGTTCCTCCCACACGTCTGAATGGCGTACCACACTGCAATCCAGCTCTTATAGGGAGACGACACGTAGCTGCGTGCACAATATTTGGACTGTATGGTCTGCCGTTGCTAGGCGCAGTCGTCGTACGGTCACACATGTGCCACGATGTATCATTCAGTACATACGGACCAATGTGCAGTACAGTTTGTGGGTTTTGCGTACATCGGCGGACAGGTGACAGGCCGTACCACAACGTAGGCTGAGTACGTCGGCATGCGAAGGGCATTGAACATGCAAACTTCTCAACGACCAGCTTGCGAAGGCAGGGGGGAAGGGGGGGGGGGCATGTACGTCCTGCTGCTATCCACATTACAGTGTATAGCAGGAGCATGTGGAAAGTCAGCAACACCTGCAAGGTGTTTAACATGACGCGATACACAGGGGACCGGGCAGTGCGAATAGCGAACTATATTGCGAGGGTTGCGGTTAGGCAACACTACACTAATTTAACGAGTTGCATAACAATTACAGAGCAGGTTAAGGCGCAATATAGGTTAGGTTAAGGCACAACATGGGTTACGTTAAAGCACAACATGGGTTACGTTAAAGCACAACATGGGTTACGTTAAAGCACAACATGGGTTACGTTAAAGCACAATTTAGGTTACGTTAAAGCACAATTTAGGTTACGTTGAAGCACAATTTAGGTTACGTTGAAGCACAATTTAGGTTACGTTGAAGCACAATTTAGGTTACGTTGAAGCACAATTTAGGTTACGTTGAAGCACAATTTAGGTTACGTTGAAGCACAAATTAGGTTACGTTGAGGCACAAATTAGGTTACGTTGAGGCACAAATTAGGTTACGTTGAGGCACAAATTAGGTTACGTTGAGGCACAAATTAGGTTACGTTGAGGCACAATATGGGTTAGGTTGAGGCACAATATGTGTTAGGTTGAGGCACAATATGGGTTAGGTTGAGGCACAATATGGGTTAGGTTGAGGCACAATATGGGTTAGGTTGAGGCACAAATTGGGTTAGGTTGAGGCACAATATGGGTTAGGTTAAGGCACAATATGGGTTAGGTTAAGGCACAATATGGGTTAGGTTAAGGTACAATATGGGTTAGGTTAAGGTACAATATGGGTTAGGTTAAGGTACAATATGGGTTAGGTTAAGGTACAATATGGGTTAGGTTAAGGTACAATATGGGTTAGGTTAAGGCACAATATGGGTTAGGTTAAGGCACAACATGGGTTAGGTTAAGGCACAACATGGGTTAGGTTAAGGCACAACATGGGTTAGGTTAAGGCACAACATGGGTTAGGTTAAGGCACAACATGGGTTAGGTTAAGGCACAATATGGGTTAGGTTAAGGCACAATATGGGTTAGGTTAAGGCACAACATGGGTTAGGTTAAGGCACAATATGGGTTAGGTTAAGGCACAACATGGGTTAGGTTAAGGCACAACATGGGTTAGGTTAAGGTACAATATGGGTTAGGTTAAGGTACAATATGGGTTAGGTTAAGGTACAATATGGGTTAGGTTAAGGTACAATATGGGTTAGGTTAAGGTACAATATGGGTTAGGTTAAGGTACAATATGGGTTAGGTTAAGGTACAATATGGGTTAGGTTAAGGTACAATATGGGTTAGGTTAAGGTACAATATGGGTTAGGTTAAGGTACAATATGGGTTAGGTTAAGGCACAACATGGGTTAGGTTAAGGCACAACATGGGTTAGGTTAAGGCACAACATGGGTTAGGTTAAGGCACAACATGGGTTAGGTTAAGGCACAACATGGGTTAGGTTAAGGCACAACATGGGTTAGGTTAAGGCACAACATGGGTTAGGTTAAGGCACAACATGG
>NW_026047378.1:20000-22500 GCF_023864345.2 Schistocerca serialis cubense
ATGTGTAGGCGCGCCGCCCACATTTCCCCAACCTGCGTTGACGATTTGAGGAGGTGGCCCTCCCACATTAGGTGGCGCTCCAGCACCTCGATCTCACGCTGCACCTCCTCCATGCCTGCACCGTCGCAGGCTGGCCCTATCTTCTTCAGCGCCAGGAGACGGGACCGACGGAGGGTTGGACCCATCCATCGGCAAGATGGAATGCCGAGGCCCCCCTGGGCAACAGGAGCGTGGAAGTATCCCAGGGGGGTGTCCGCCGGAAGGCGGAACCATCTCCTGACGGCGGCCCGGATGGTGACGTCGGCCGACTTCAATGCACCCACCCGGGTGCGGCTGAGGGCCAGCCCGTGGTACAGGCCAGGGAGAAGTACGTTGGTGAGAGCGTGGAGGCGCTGTTGCGGCTTCAGCGGAGCTCGGGAGATGACGTCAAGCTGCTCCACCAGGTGGCGACGTGGGTTGAAGACACAGCGACCCGCCGTGGAAAATTGCAGCCCCAGGTACCGGAAGGTTTCACCCACACGCAGGGCAGGCAAGGTGGTGTTGCCTGCTGTGAAGGTGACATTGCTGTCCACCTTCACCTTCTTCTCGCGCCCTGACGCGACTAAGGCGAGGGTGAAACACTTCCGGGCGTTGATCTGCAGCCCCAGGTGGGCGAGGGCAGCGGTAGCTGCGTCGATGAGGGACTGCAAGCCCCTCGGGGTCGCTGCAAACAGCAAGACGTCATCTGCAAAGGCCGCAGCGTTGACTCTGCGACCGAGGATCCGAGCTCCGATGTGGGAGGGCAGTTGGCCTAAAACGTAGTCCACCGCAAAGTTGAACAGGAGGGGGGAGAGGGGATCGCCCTGGCGAACGCCCCGTGCTGGCTGCACAGACACGCCCACGCCGGCGCCGTCCGCTATCACTGTCGTGCTGCCCTCGTAGCACCGCTCGACATACTCGACAAAGCAATCCGGTAGGCCATGCGCCTTCAGCACGGGGCGAAGGGCAGCATGATCCACCGAATCGAATGCCTTCGATACGTCGATCGATGCCACAAAGACAGAGCGGCAGGAGCGGACTGCGTCGGTGAGAGCAGTGTCCAAGATGAAAGTATTTTCCAACATCCCATCCCGAGGGATGAATGCCCGCTGACGTTCGTCCACAGCACAAGCGCGCATCAGGCGTGACGCGAGAACCTTGTGAAAGGTCCGCGCCAACACCGAGCAGACCGTAATGGGGCGAAAGTCAGCGGGGGATGTTGGTGCAGCCGTTTTCGGGAGAAGGGACGTCCGCGCGCGAAGCAGGCGTTCCGGAAGGGCGCGGGCCAGAAGGAAGAGATTCATCACTTTCACCAGGACTTCATGCGGTAGGCGCCGCAACTCCGCTGGGGTAAGGCCGTCAGGCCCAGCTGCTGATCCCCTGGGCGGCAACGCGGCGGCGACCTCCTCATGTGTGACCGGCCCCCATAGGCACTCAAGAGCGACAGGCTCCGAGTGCGGGAGGAGGCGGTCACGGATGAAGCCCGCAGTGGAGACGGGCTTCTTAGTGAAGAGGTCCGCCCAGAAGTCCAGCAGACCAGGGATGGCAGGTGGCGGCTGGAGCAGGGTGCCATCCAAGAGGCCGCGCACGCAACGTGCACGCGACCGTCGGAAGGCATCCTGCGTTCTTGCGTATTCCCAGCGGCGCCGCTTGCGCTTCTGCGTCGGCGGCGCGGCAGGCGGCCGCTTCGATGGTTGGCGCGGCCGCTGTGTCCTGGTGATCGATCTCTCCCCTCTGGACCCGACCGACGCAAGGGCATCCGGGAGCATGCCCAGGATGACATCGGGCGGCGTGCCCCGCCCCAGACCTATGACTCGATCCAGGGCAGAGAAACGCTGGGCGGAAGCAGGTAGCCCCGCCAGATGCTCCCAGATGGCGGCGTCAGTCGGCCCCTCCGGCGGCGGCCCGGTGGTGTCGGCCGCGAAGTCCTCGGCTGCGTCGACGGGCGGCGCAGCGGCCTCGCCCGCGTCAGGCGGCGGGCTCGCTGCTCCCCGGCGGGACGCCGGCTCTTCCCCCCGACCGATCTCAAGCGCCTCCATGAACTGGCGGACAAGCTGCTTGTGGGCAGCTTGCCGCCGTCGGCACTTGATTGCCTCAAGCGTTCGGTCGGGGAACATCCTGATGAGCTCTTGATTAACAAAGAAGAACCGGGCGTCCCTCTCAAGGAACAATTCGGCCTCCGCCTTGGCGAGCGACAGGACTTCTTCCTCCGTCCACCTCGCGCGATGCCTCTCCGTCACGATCTCCGCGTTGGCGGCCGCAAGATGTTGGCGGCGGCGATGGACCCCGAGACCATTCTTGGTGGTGAAGCTGCGGTGGCACTCACTACAGGCGTATACAGCTGCAAAAGGTACAAGACTTTCGGCACGGCCGGTTGGCCGGCTAGGTGCTGGGGGAGTTGGGGTGGCACCTTCAGCGGAAGGGCCACCACTTATTCTTTGATTACTGCCCCCAACTAACAAAGGGATAGTGCGAGGGGGGC
>NW_026047378.1:27500-32500 GCF_023864345.2 Schistocerca serialis cubense
AGCTGGAATTACCGCGGCTGCTGGCACCAGACTTGCCCTCCAATAGATACTCGTTAAAGGATTTAAAGTGTACTCATTCCGATTACGGGGCCTCGGATGAGTCCCGTATCGTTATTTTTCGTCACTACCTCCCCGTGCCGGGAGTGGGTAATTTGCGCGCCTGCTGCCTTCCTTGGATGTGGTAGCCGTTTCTCAGGCTCCCTCTCCGGAATCGAACCCTGATTCCCCGTTACCCGTTACAACCATGGTAGGCGCAGAACCTACCATCGACAGTTGATAAGGCAGACATTTGAAAGATGCGTCGCCGGTACGAGGACCGTGCGATCAGCCCAAAGTTATTCAGAGTCACCAAGGCAAACGGACCGGACGAGCCGACCGATTGGTTTTGATCTAATAAAAGCGTCCCTTCCATCTCTGGTCGGGACTCTGTTTGCATGTATTAGCTCTAGAATTACCACAGTTATCCAAGTAACGTGGGTACGATCTAAGGAACCATAACTGATTTAATGAGCCATTCGCGGTTTCACCTTAATGCGGCTTGTACTGAGACATGCATGGCTTAATCTTTGAGACAAGCATATGACTACTGGCAGGATCAACCAGGGAGCTGCGTCAACTAGAGCTGAGCAGCCGGCCGCCCGGGAGTGTGTCCCGGGGGCCCGCGCGAACACGCAAGCGTCCGCTCAATTATTCTGCAAACAGGAGGAGGCTGAGCTCCCCTGCACAACACACCTCGAAACCCTCTCAGGTCCCGGCGGCGCGCAGCGCCGTCCTAAGTACTTGGTCGGGTTCGAGAGAGGCGCAATCGCCCGGAGTTAGGCGAGTAGACGCTTTAGGTGCGACCACCCGTGCTCCCAACTGAGCTTGCCGCTGCCGACAGAGGCCCGGGAGCGTGCTGTCGTGGCATTGCCGGCGGGAGACAACACGCGCCACCTACGGTGACCGGCAGCTCCAACGCCAGCGCCACAGAAGGACAAAAGCCCCACTTGGGTGCCGAAGCGAACTCTCCCAGCACAGCGCACGCGCCAACACGTCCGCACAGCTGCGATACAAACCACCTGCGAGAACCGCTGGGGCGACCGAGCAGCAGACGGCGTCGCGGCGCCGAGCGCCGGGCGGCGGCGCATCCTCAGCGCACACAGTCCTCAATCGGACCAGCACACTGCAGATGGCCACCGCGCTTCGCACCGGGCCCGCGAGGACCTACTTTGGCCGCAAGGCGCCGCGAGCAGGGGGCCCCGGCGCGCAGCTGCGCCGCCTGCCGCGTCCGTCGGCCGGCGCGCCTGCCACTGGCCGCCCCCACCAGCCGGCTGTAGCGCGTGCGCCCACGCACCGCGCTGCCAGCACGCCGGGCGGCCCCCCCTCACCGGCCGGGGACAGTCTCACCCAGCCACCGCCGCGTATCGCCTCACACCCAGATCCCCTTTCACGTTCGTGGGCATGGTGGGTATCCCTGAAACAACCAGTTAATAGCTCGACCGATCGTCGCCAACACTGATTCACCTCTAGCGAGAACAACCGCACCACAACGGGTTACCTGTTGTTCATTTGCGTAACGTCACCAGCAAACGTAGACGTCCATCGCCATTTGCAACGAGTATTGCATGCCTGTGTCAGGTGTCACAACACACTACGTCTGCCCACATAGACGCAACAACATGTGCACGCCTCGAGAACACGTGGAAGGTAGCCCCCGTACGTATGCGGTGTCCATTGCGCGAACGACTGTCAGCCGGCCTCTGCAGGATGTCGCAGATGTGGAACGCGGTGCAACATGCTATCACGGTGTGTGAGAAGAGACGACTACGTCCGAATACACGCTCCACTACATCAACAGACTGCTCATGCTGATCGCCATCGAGGGCGTCCGTTCCTCCCACACGTCTGAATGGCGTACCACACTGCAATCCAGCTCTTATAGGGAGACGACACGTAGCTGCGTGCACAATATTTGGACTGTATGGTCTGCCGTTGCTAGGCGCAGTCGTCGTACGGTCACACATGTGCCACGATGTATCATTCAGTACATACGGACCAATGTGCAGTACAGTTTGTGGGTTTTGCGTACATCGGCGGACAGGTGACAGGCCGTACCACAACGTAGGCTGAGTACGTCGGCATGCGAAGGGCATTGAACATGCAAACTTCTCAACGACCAGCTTGCGAAGGCAGGGGGGAAGGGGGGGGGGGGCATGTACGTCCTGCTGCTATCCACATTACAGTGTATAGCAGGAGCATGTGGAAAGTCAGCAACACCTGCAAGGTGTTTAACATGACGCGATACACAGGGGACCGGGCAGTGCGAATAGCGAACTATATTGCGAGGGTTGCGGTTAGGCAACACTACACTAATTTAACGAGTTGCATAACAATTACAGAGCAGGTTAAGGCGCAATATAGGTTAGGTTAAGGCACAACATGGGTTACGTTAAAGCACAACATGGGTTACGTTAAAGCACAACATGGGTTACGTTAAAGCACAACATGGGTTACGTTAAAGCACAATTTAGGTTACGTTAAAGCACAATTTAGGTTACGTTGAAGCACAATTTAGGTTACGTTGAAGCACAATTTAGGTTACGTTGAAGCACAATTTAGGTTACGTTGAAGCACAATTTAGGTTACGTTGAAGCACAATTTAGGTTACGTTGAAGCACAAATTAGGTTACGTTGAGGCACAAATTAGGTTACGTTGAGGCACAAATTAGGTTACGTTGAGGCACAAATTAGGTTACGTTGAGGCACAAATTAGGTTACGTTGAGGCACAATATGGGTTAGGTTGAGGCACAATATGGGTTAGGTTGAGGCACAATATGGGTTAGGTTGAGGCACAATATGGGTTAGGTTGAGGCACAATATGGGTTAGGTTGAGGCACAAATTGGGTTAGGTTGAGGCACAATATGGGTTAGGTTAAGGCACAATATGGGTTAGGTTAAGGCACAATATGGGTTAGGTTAAGGTACAATATGGGTTAGGTTAAGGTACAATATGGGTTAGGTTAAGGTACAATATGGGTTAGGTTAAGGTACAATATGGGTTAGGTTAAGGTACAATATGGGTTAGGTTAAGGCACAATATGGGTTAGGTTAAGGCACAACATGGGTTAGGTTAAGGCACAACATGGGTTAGGTTAAGGCACAACATGGGTTAGGTTAAGGCACAACATGGGTTAGGTTAAGGCACAACATGGGTTAGGTTAAGGCACAATATGGGTTAGGTTAAGGCACAATATGGGTTAGGTTAAGGCACAACATGGGTTAGGTTAAGGCACAATATGGGTTAGGTTAAGGCACAACATGGGTTAGGTTAAGGCACAACATGGGTTAGGTTAAGGTACAATATGGGTTAGGTTAAGGTACAATATGGGTTAGGTTAAGGTACAATATGGGTTAGGTTAAGGTACAATATGGGTTAGGTTAAGGTACAATATGGGTTAGGTTAAGGTACAATATGGGTTAGGTTAAGGTACAATATGGGTTAGGTTAAGGTACAATATGGGTTAGGTTAAGGTACAATATGGGTTAGGTTAAGGTACAATATGGGTTAGGTTAAGGCACAACATGGGTTAGGTTAAGGCACAACATGGGTTAGGTTAAGGCACAACATGGGTTAGGTTAAGGCACAACATGGGTTAGGTTAAGGCACAACATGGGTTAGGTTAAGGCACAACATGGGTTAGGTTAAGGCACAACATGGGTTAGGTTAAGGCACAACATGGGTTAGGTTAAGGCACAACATGGGTTAGGTTAAGGCACAACATGGGTTAGGTTAAGGCACAACATGGGTTAGGTTAAGGTACAATATGGGTTAGGTTAAGGCACAACATGGGTTAGGTTAAGGCACAACATGGGTTAGGTTAAGGCACAACATGGGTTAGGTTAAGGCACAACATGGGTTAGGTTAAGGCACAACATGGGTTAGGTTAAGGCACAACATGGGTTAGGTTAAGGCACAACATAGGTTAGGTTAAGGCACAACATAGGTTAGGTTAAGGCACAACATAGGTTAGGTTAAGGCACAACATACGTTAGGTTAAGGCACAACGTAGGTTAGGTTAAGGCACAACGTAGGTTAGGTTAAGGCGCAATGTAGGTTAGGTTAAGGTACGATATAGCTGAGGTTAAGGTACAATATCGCTTAGGTTAAGGTACACATTGTTGTAGGGAAAGGTGTATTGGGGGGGGGGGGGGCGGCAGGTTCGTTGATAGTGATTATCGTAAGTGCATGCCTGCGGGATCATCCGATTTGTCACGTCAGGATGCACTTGTGGCTCATGACAGGCGGCGCTCCGATTCCAAGGTTATGGCAGATGTGTGTCTTTCATTCCTGCCATTGTTTGTGTACTGTGACAGGAGGCAGTATTGTGATGTTGGGTGCACCCCTGTGTAGGACATGTGTGGGTGTTCGTGGCTTAACTGAGCAATGGCGGATGTCGGAAGGGTGGGATATTCTGTTTTCTGGGTGGACCTCCCGGTCTGGTTATGATAGTGTGGATTGTGTAATGTGGCGGAGAGGATGCACCGGATGTTCTTCCATGCTGGTGGTTAGATATTGTGTGTGTGCCTGTTAGAGGCAGAGAGTAGTGTGTGATAGTGTCTGGCTGACGTGTGGTTCTCATTGTGTGCAGAGTCTTTCAGCATGTATAGGGACGGTTGTATATATTATCTGTATTCTGATGGCTCTGCATTTATTACTAATCAGTGCCGTGTATACGGTTACTCTGGTTCCAGTCGAAACTGTTCTATCTCTGTACATTAGTGACACTGCGGCTCCACTATGTTGCTGCCCCTGTCGGCCGTTTCCCCCAGTGTATGGCTAGTGATTATCAGCAATCAGTCTATTAGTCAATACCGGTAGTGTGACGACTTCAAATGTCCGGGATGGGGGAAGCTAAACCCTTCCCGTGGGTCAGGGCCTAGAAAGACTCTTCCCACGCAGGAGGCTCGGACTGTCGTTACTCTTCCGAGAAATATATTTGCCCAGCGTTTTTTGCGACTG
>NW_026047378.1:37500-40000 GCF_023864345.2 Schistocerca serialis cubense
GGGGATGTTGGTGCAGCCGTTTTCGGGAGAAGGGACGTCCGCGCGCGAAGCAGGCGTTCCGGAAGGGCGCGGGCCAGAAGGAAGAGATTCATCACTTTCACCAGGACTTCGTGCGGCAGGCGCCGCAACTCCGCTGGGGTAAGGCCGTCCGGCCCAGCTGCTGATCCCCTGGGCGGCAACGCGGCGGCGACCTCCTCATGTGTGACCGGCCCCCATAGGCACTCAAGAGCGACAGGCTCCGAGTGCGGAAGGAGGCGGTCACGAATGGAGCCCGCGGTGGAGACGGGCTTCTTAGTGAAGAGGTCCGCCCAGAAGTCCAGCAGACCAGGGATGGCAGGTGGCGGCTGGAGCAGGGTGCCATCCAAGAGGCCGCGTACGCAACGTGCACGCGACCGTCGGAAGGCATCCTGCGTTCTCGCGTATTCCCAGCGGCGCCGCTTGCGCTTCTGCGTCGGCGGCGCGGCAGGCGGCCGCTTCGATGGTTGGCGCGGCCGCTGTGTCCTGGTGATCGATCTCTCCCCTCTGGACCCGACCGACGCAAGGGCATCCGGGAGCATGCCCAGGATGACATCGGGCGGCGTGCCCCGCCCCAGACCTATGACTCGATCCAGGGCAGAGAAACGCTGGGCGGAAGCAGGTAGCCCCGCCAGATGCTCCCAGATGGCGGCGTCAGTCGGCCCCTCCGGCGGCGGCCCGGTGGTGGCGGCCGCGAAGTCCTCGGCTGCGTCGACGGGCGGCGCAGCGGCCTCGCCCGCGTCAGGCAGCGGGCTCGCTGCTCCCCGGCGGGACGCCGGCTCTTCCCCCCGACCGATCTCAAGCGCCTCCATGAACTGGCGGACAAGCTGCTTGTGGGCAGCTTGCCGCCGTCGGCACTTGATTGCCTCAAGCGTTCGGTCGGGGAACATCCTGATGAGTTCTTGATTTACAAAGAAGAACCGGGCGTCCCTCTCGAGGAACAGTTCGGCCTCTGCCTTGGCGAGCGACAGGACTTCTTCCTCCGTCCACCTCGCGCGATGCCTCTCCGTCACGATCTCCGCGTTGGCGGCCGCAAGATGTTGGCGGCGGCGATGGACCCCGAGACCATTCTTGGTGGTGAAGCTGCGGTGGCACTCACTACAGGCGTATACTGCTGCAAAAGTTACAAGATTATCGGCACGGCCGGTTGGCCGGCTAGGTGCTGGGGGAGTTGGGGTGGCACCTTCAGCGGAAGGGCCACCACTTATTCTCTGGTTACTGCCCCCAACTAAAAAAAGGGATAATGCGAGGGGGGGCTGGTAACCCCCCCAAGCCCCTGGTGCGGTCTTCCACTCTGCGAAAATCAGCGGGCCCACGAGAAGGGGAGAAGACCGCAGGAGAGGAGAGGCTAAGAGGGCTAGGCCCATGTATTGCGCATCACTCTCCCTGTAACCATAACCCAAGGAAGGCACCTCGCAGCAGCAGCACGACTACATCAAGACCGCACTTCGAAAAGCCAAGTCCGGATGCAGCCACACCGCCGCCACTTGGCCACCTTAAGAGAGTCATAGTTACTTAAGAGAGTCATAGTTACTCCCGCCGTTTACCCGCGCTTGCTTGAATTTCTTCACGTTGACATTCAGAGCACTGGGCAGAAATCACATTGCGTCAACACCCGCTAGGGCCATCGCAATGCTTTGTTTTAATTAGACAGTCGGATTCCCCCAGTCCGTGCCAGTTCTGAGTTGATCGTTGAATGGCGGCCGAAGAGAATCCGCGCACCCGCGCGCCCCCGGAGGAGCACGCTAAGGCGGACGCGGCCTCGCAGCAAGGAAGATCCGTGGGAGGCCAAGGCACGGGACCGAGCTCGGATCCTGCACGCAGGTTGAAGCACCGGGGCGCGAACGCCGCGCAGGCGCGCGCATCCTGCACCGCCGGCCAGCACGAGGCCGACCAACGGCGAGAGCAGACCACGCCCGCGCTAAACGCCCGCACTTACCGGCACCCCTACGGCACTCACCTCGCCCAGGCCCGGCACGTTAGCGCTGACCCACTTCCCGACCAAGCCCGACACGCCCCGATCCTCAGAGCCAATCCTTATCCCGAAGTTACGGATCCAATTTGCCGACTTCCCTTACCTACATTATTCTATCGACTAGAGGCTCTTCACCTTGGAGACCTGCTGCGGATATGGGTACGAACCGGCGCGACACCTCCACGTGGCCCTCTCCCGGATTTTCAAGGTCCGAGGGGAAGATCGGGACACCGCCGCAACTGCGGTGCTCTTCGCGTTCCAAACCCTATCTCCCTGCTAGAGGATTCCAGGGAACTCGAACGCTCATGCAGAAAAGAAAACTCTTCCCCGATCTCCCGACGGCGTCTCCGGGTCCTTTTGGGTTACCCCGACGAGCATCTCTAAAAGAGGGGCCCGACTTGTATCGGTTCCGCTGCCGGGTTCCGGAATAGGAACCGGATTCCCTTTCGCCCAACGGGGGCCAGCACAAAGTGCATCATGCTATGACGGCCCCCATCAACATCGGATTTC
>NW_026047378.1:45000-47500 GCF_023864345.2 Schistocerca serialis cubense
CAGACGGCGTCGCGGCGCCGAGCGCCGGGCGGCGGCGCATCCTCAGCGCACACAGTCCTCAATCGGACCAGCACACTGCAGATGGCCACCGCGCTTCGCACCGGGCCCGCGAGGACCTACTTTGGCCGCAAGGCGCCGCGAGCAGGGGGCCCCGGCGCGCAGCTGCGCCGCCTGCCGCGTCCGTCGGCCGGCGCGCCTGCCACTGGCCGCCCCCACCAGCCGGCTGTAGCGCGTGCGCCCACGCACCGCGCTGCCAGCACGCCGGGCGGCCCCCCCTCACCGGCCGGGGACAGTCTCACCCAGCCACCGCCGCGTATCGCCTCACACCCAGATCCCCTTTCACGTTCGTGGGCATGGTGGGTATCCCTGAAACAACCAGTTAATAGCTCGACCGATCGTCGCCAACACTGATTCACCTCTAGCGAGAACAACCGCACCACAACGGGTTACCTGTTGTTCATTTGCGTAACGTCACCAGCAAACGTAGACGTCCATCGCCATTTGCAACGAGTATTGCATGCCTGTGTCAGGTGTCACAACACACTACGTCTGCCCACATAGACGCAACAACATGTGCACGCCTCGAGAACACGTGGAAGGTAGCCCCCGTACGTATGCGGTGTCCATTGCGCGAACGACTGTCAGCCGGCCTCTGCAGGATGTCGCAGATGTGGAACGCGGTGCAACATGCTATCACGGTGTGTGAGAAGAGACGACTACGTCCGAATACACGCTCCACTACATCAACAGACTGCTCATGCTGATCGCCATCGAGGGCGTCCGTTCCTCCCACACGTCTGAATGGCGTACCACACTGCAATCCAGCTCTTATAGGGAGACGACACGTAGCTGCGTGCACAATATTTGGACTGTATGGTCTGCCGTTGCTAGGCGCAGTCGTCGTACGGTCACACATGTGCCACGATGTATCATTCAGTACATACGGACCAATGTGCAGTACAGTTTGTGGGTTTTGCGTACATCGGCGGACAGGTGACAGGCCGTACCACAACGTAGGCTGAGTACGTCGGCATGCGAAGGGCATTGAACATGCAAACTTCTCAACGACCAGCTTGCGAAGGCAGGGGGGAAGGGGGGGGGGGCATGTACGTCCTGCTGCTATCCACATTACAGTGTATAGCAGGAGCATGTGGAAAGTCAGCAACACCTGCAAGGTGTTTAACATGACGCGATACACAGGGGACCGGGCAGTGCGAATAGCGAACTATATTGCGAGGGTTGCGGTTAGGCAACACTACACTAATTTAACGAGTTGCATAACAATTACAGAGCAGGTTAAGGCGCAATATAGGTTAGGTTAAGGCACAACATGGGTTACGTTAAAGCACAACATGGGTTACGTTAAAGCACAACATGGGTTACGTTAAAGCACAACATGGGTTACGTTAAAGCACAATTTAGGTTACGTTAAAGCACAATTTAGGTTACGTTGAAGCACAATTTAGGTTACGTTGAAGCACAATTTAGGTTACGTTGAAGCACAATTTAGGTTACGTTGAAGCACAATTTAGGTTACGTTGAAGCACAATTTAGGTTACGTTGAAGCACAAATTAGGTTACGTTGAGGCACAAATTAGGTTACGTTGAGGCACAAATTAGGTTACGTTGAGGCACAAATTAGGTTACGTTGAGGCACAAATTAGGTTACGTTGAGGCACAATATGGGTTAGGTTGAGGCACAATATGGGTTAGGTTGAGGCACAATATGGGTTAGGTTGAGGCACAATATGGGTTAGGTTGAGGCACAATATGGGTTAGGTTGAGGCACAAATTGGGTTAGGTTGAGGCACAATATGGGTTAGGTTAAGGCACAATATGGGTTAGGTTAAGGCACAATATGGGTTAGGTTAAGGTACAATATGGGTTAGGTTAAGGTACAATATGGGTTAGGTTAAGGTACAATATGGGTTAGGTTAAGGTACAATATGGGTTAGGTTAAGGTACAATATGGGTTAGGTTAAGGCACAATATGGGTTAGGTTAAGGCACAACATGGGTTAGGTTAAGGCACAACATGGGTTAGGTTAAGGCACAACATGGGTTAGGTTAAGGCACAACATGGGTTAGGTTAAGGCACAACATGGGTTAGGTTAAGGCACAATATGGGTTAGGTTAAGGCACAATATGGGTTAGGTTAAGGCACAACATGGGTTAGGTTAAGGCACAATATGGGTTAGGTTAAGGCACAACATGGGTTAGGTTAAGGTACAATATGGGTTAGGTTAAGGTACAATATGGGTTAGGTTAAGGTACAATATGGGTTAGGTTAAGGTACAATATGGGTTAGGTTAAGGTACAATATGGGTTAGGTTAAGGTACAATATGGGTTAGGTTAAGGTACAATATGGGTTAGGTTAAGGTACAATATGGGTTAGGTTAAGGTACAATATGGGTTAGGTTAAGGTACAATATGGGTTAGGTTAAGGTACAATATGGGTTAGGTTAAGGCACAACATGGGTTAGGTTAAGGCACAACATGG
>NW_026047378.1:57500-62500 GCF_023864345.2 Schistocerca serialis cubense
CACTTGGGTGCCGAAGCGAACTCTCCCAGCACAGCGCACGCGCCAACACGTCCGCACAGCTGCGATACAAACCACCTGCGAGAACCGCTGGGGCGACCGAGCAGCAGACGGCGTCGCGGCGCCGAGCGCCGGGCGGCGGCGCATCCTCAGCGCACACAGTCCTCAATCGGACCAGCACACTGCAGATGGCCACCGCGCTTCGCACCGGGCCCGCGAGGACCTACTTTGGCCGCAAGGCGCCGCGAGCAGGGGGCCCCGGCGCGCAGCTGCGCCGCCTGCCGCGTCCGTCGGCCGGCGCGCCTGCCACTGGCCGCCCCCACCAGCCGGCTGTAGCGCGTGCGCCCACGCACCGCGCTGCCAGCACGCCGGGCGGCCCCCCCTCACCGGCCGGGGACAGTCTCACCCAGCCACCGCCGCGTATCGCCTCACACCCAGATCCCCTTTCACGTTCGTGGGCATGGTGGGTATCCCTGAAACAACCAGTTAATAGCTCGACCGATCGTCGCCAACACTGATTCACCTCTAGCGAGAACAACCGCACCACAACGGGTTACCTGTTGTTCATTTGCGTAACGTCACCAGCAAACGTAGACGTCCATCGCCATTTGCAACGAGTATTGCATGCCTGTGTCAGGTGTCACAACACACTACGTCTGCCCACATAGACGCAACAACATGTGCACGCCTCGAGAACACGTGGAAGGTAGCCCCCGTACGTATGCGGTGTCCATTGCGCGAACGACTGTCAGCCGGCCTCTGCAGGATGTCGCAGATGTGGAACGCGGTGCAACATGCTATCACGGTGTGTGAGAAGAGACGACTACGTCCGAATACACGCTCCACTACATCAACAGACTGCTCATGCTGATCGCCATCGAGGGCGTCCGTTCCTCCCACACGTCTGAATGGCGTACCACACTGCAATCCAGCTCTTATAGGGAGACGACACGTAGCTGCGTGCACAATATTTGGACTGTATGGTCTGCCGTTGCTAGGCGCAGTCGTCGTACGGTCACACATGTGCCACGATGTATCATTCAGTACATACGGACCAATGTGCAGTACAGTTTGTGGGTTTTGCGTACATCGGCGGACAGGTGACAGGCCGTACCACAACGTAGGCTGAGTACGTCGGCATGCGAAGGGCATTGAACATGCAAACTTCTCAACGACCAGCTTGCGAAGGCAGGGGGGAAGGGGGGGGGGGCATGTACGTCCTGCTGCTATCCACATTACAGTGTATAGCAGGAGCATGTGGAAAGTCAGCAACACCTGCAAGGTGTTTAACATGACGCGATACACAGGGGACCGGGCAGTGCGAATAGCGAACTATATTGCGAGGGTTGCGGTTAGGCAACACTACACTAATTTAACGAGTTGCATAACAATTACAGAGCAGGTTAAGGCGCAATATAGGTTAGGTTAAGGCACAACATGGGTTACGTTAAAGCACAACATGGGTTACGTTAAAGCACAACATGGGTTACGTTAAAGCACAACATGGGTTACGTTAAAGCACAATTTAGGTTACGTTAAAGCACAATTTAGGTTACGTTGAAGCACAATTTAGGTTACGTTGAAGCACAATTTAGGTTACGTTGAAGCACAATTTAGGTTACGTTGAAGCACAATTTAGGTTACGTTGAAGCACAATTTAGGTTACGTTGAAGCACAAATTAGGTTACGTTGAGGCACAAATTAGGTTACGTTGAGGCACAAATTAGGTTACGTTGAGGCACAAATTAGGTTACGTTGAGGCACAAATTAGGTTACGTTGAGGCACAATATGGGTTAGGTTGAGGCACAATATGGGTTAGGTTGAGGCACAATATGGGTTAGGTTGAGGCACAATATGGGTTAGGTTGAGGCACAAATTGGGTTAGGTTGAGGCACAATATGGGTTAGGTTAAGGCACAATATGGGTTAGGTTAAGGCACAATATGGGTTAGGTTAAGGTACAATATGGGTTAGGTTAAGGTACAATATGGGTTAGGTTAAGGTACAATATGGGTTAGGTTAAGGTACAATATGGGTTAGGTTAAGGTACAATATGGGTTAGGTTAAGGCACAATATGGGTTAGGTTAAGGCACAACATGGGTTAGGTTAAGGCACAACATGGGTTAGGTTAAGGCACAACATGGGTTAGGTTAAGGCACAACATGGGTTAGGTTAAGGCACAACATGGGTTAGGTTAAGGCACAATATGGGTTAGGTTAAGGCACAATATGGGTTAGGTTAAGGCACAACATGGGTTAGGTTAAGGCACAATATGGGTTAGGTTAAGGCACAACATGGGTTAGGTTAAGGTACAATATGGGTTAGGTTAAGGTACAATATGGGTTAGGTTAAGGTACAATATGGGTTAGGTTAAGGTACAATATGGGTTAGGTTAAGGTACAATATGGGTTAGGTTAAGGTACAATATGGGTTAGGTTAAGGTACAATATGGGTTAGGTTAAGGTACAATATGGGTTAGGTTAAGGTACAATATGGGTTAGGTTAAGGTACAATATGGGTTAGGTTAAGGTACAATATGGGTTAGGTTAAGGCACAACATGGGTTAGGTTAAGGCACAACATGGGTTAGGTTAAGGCACAACATGGGTTAGGTTAAGGCACAACATGGGTTAGGTTAAGGCACAACATGGGTTAGGTTAAGGCACAACATGGGTTAGGTTAAGGCACAACATGGGTTAGGTTAAGGCACAACATGGGTTAGGTTAAGGCACAACATGGGTTAGGTTAAGGCACAACATGGGTTAGGTTAAGGCACAACATGGGTTAGGTTAAGGCACAACATGGGTTAGGTTAAGGCACAACATGGGTTAGGTTAAGGCACAACATGGGTTAGGTTAAGGCACAACATGGGTTAGGTTAAGGCACAACATGGGTTAGGTTAAGGCACAACATGGGTTAGGTTAAGGCACAACATAGGTTAGGTTAAGGCACAACATAGGTTAGGTTAAGGCACAACATAGGTTAGGTTAAGGCACAACATACGTTAGGTTAAGGCACAACGTAGGTTAGGTTAAGGCACAACGTAGGTTAGGTTAAGGCGCAATGTAGGTTAGGTTAAGGTACGATATAGCTGAGGTTAAGGTACAATATCGCTTAGGTTAAGGTACACATTGTTGTAGGGAAAGGTGTATTGGGGGGGGGGGGCGGCAGGTTCGTTGATAGTGATTATCGTAAGTGCATGCCTGCGGGATCATCCGATTTGTCACGTCAGGATGCACTTGTGGCTCATGACAGGCGGCGCTCCGATTCCAAGGTTATGGCAGATGTGTGTCTTTCATTCCTGCCATTGTTTGTGTACTGTGACAGGAGGCAGTATTGTGATGTTGGGTGCACCCCTGTGTAGGACATGTGTGGGTGTTCGTGGCTTAACTGAGCAATGGCGGATGTCGGAAGGGTGGGATATTCTGTTTTCTGGGTGGACCTCCCGGTCTGGTTATGATAGTGTGGATTGTGTAATGTGGCGGAGAGGATGCACCGGATGTTCTTCCATGCTGGTGGTTAGATATTGTGTGTGTGCCTGTTAGAGGCAGAGAGTAGTGTGTGATAGTGTCTGGCTGACGTGTGGTTCTCATTGTGTGCAGAGTCTTTCAGCATGTATAGGGACGGTTGTATATATTATCTGTATTCTGATGGCTCTGCATTTATTACTAATCAGTGCCGTGTATACGGTTACTCTGGTTCCAGTCGAAACTGTTCTATCTCTGTACATTAGTGACACTGCGGCTCCACTATGTTGCTGCCCCTGTCGGCCGTTTCCCCCAGTGTATGGCTAGTGATTATCAGCAATCAGTCTATTAGTCAATACCGGTAGTGTGACGACTTCAAATGTCCGGGATGGGGGAAGCTAAACCCTTCCCGTGGGTCAGGGCCTAGAAAGACTCTTCCCACGCAGGAGGCTCGGACTGTCGTTACTCTTCCGAGAAATATATTTGCCCAGCGTTTTTTGCGACTGCGAGTGCAACGCCAGGAGGCTCCGACTGTCGTTACTGTTCCGAGATATATATTTGCCCAACGTTTTTTGCGACTGCGAGTGCAACGCCCACGGGTACCGACATGGATGGGGCGCTTCCTAGCTGATCGCTCGGCATGGGAATCAGTACAGTGAGCAATGCGATCGCGTCTGTAGCTTGTACGTGGTACAGCTCGCAGCTCATGTATAGGGACAGTACTGTACATGGCTGCTCTGGTTTGGGTTTCCCCTGGCCAGAGGTGGATTTTCATCAGGGATCCCCGAGCTTCCGCTCATACTCCCTTCAAATCCAACCCATGCATCCACTACCCAACTTCGCCACAACGAAGGAAACCAGCTCGGAAAAACTACCCCCTTGGTGGGGGAATGGACCTTCCATCTGAAGAGCGCCTTTAGCCACCCTTTTGGGTGCCCACGGGGAACCACGTGGAGGCGGCGCCGCCACTGCTGATGGCGACCCTTTTCATCAGCAGTATAGCATCCACATACAGCATTATCGTAATTACGGAGGTGCTCAGGGGAACAACCTGTAGCCCCCAGGCTGGCGAGGCCCACATGCTGTCGATCACCAGTTTCCCAGGATCTCGGCCAATTCTTGTCCATGTACTTGTATTTCTGCCCTCCGACATTCCCTTCTCGCCACTGGTGTCCCAGGAGCCATGTAGAGGCATCATCGGTGGTTCTGAGAGTCAGCTCGTCACCCCTCCACACTCAGCCATGTCTCCTCCAAGTGCGCGAGATATCAGGGCTGTTTCGGAATCATGGGTCAAAGAAAATGTTGTTTTCCAGTTGGTACTGGTTCTTGTACTGGGTCGCAATCGTTTCCTACTATTTACTGTATATTTCTTTAGATTGCTTCACTGATGATTCTCGCTACTTCCCTGATCTCAAATGCTTCCTCAGCAAATGCCTTTATAGCTGAGAATCTATCTACTGTTTGGAGCAGAGTTTCCTTTCTGTGGTAGGATGTGTGTCCTACTGTTTGTATAAGCTGACTTCTGGGCTCAGCGTA
>NW_026047378.1:72500-77500 GCF_023864345.2 Schistocerca serialis cubense
GGAGGAGGCTGAGCTCCCCTGCACAACACACCTCGAAACCCTCTCAGGTCCCGGCGGCGCGCAGCGCCGTCCTAAGTACTTGGTCGGGTTCGAGAGAGGCGCAATCGCCCGGAGTTAGGCGAGTAGACGCTTTAGGTGCGACCACCCGTGCTCCCAACTGAGCTTGCCGCTGCCGACAGAGGCCCGGGAGCGTGCTGTCGTGGCATTGCCGGCGGGAGACAACACGCGCCACCTACGGTGACCGGCAGCTCCAACGCCAGCGCCACAGAAGGACAAAAGCCCCACTTGGGTGCCGAAGCGAACTCTCCCAGCACAGCGCACGCGCCAACACGTCCGCACAGCTGCGATACAAACCACCTGCGAGAACCGCTGGGGCGACCGAGCAGCAGACGGCGTCGCGGCGCCGAGCGCCGGGCGGCGGCGCATCCTCAGCGCACACAGTCCTCAATCGGACCAGCACACTGCAGATGGCCACCGCGCTTCGCACCGGGCCCGCGAGGACCTACTTTGGCCGCAAGGCGCCGCGAGCAGGGGGCCCCGGCGCGCAGCTGCGCCGCCTGCCGCGTCCGTCGGCCGGCGCGCCTGCCACTGGCCGCCCCCACCAGCCGGCTGTAGCGCGTGCGCCCACGCACCGCGCTGCCAGCACGCCGGGCGGCCCCCCCTCACCGGCCGGGGACAGTCTCACCCAGCCACCGCCGCGTATCGCCTCACACCCAGATCCCCTTTCACGTTCGTGGGCATGGTGGGTATCCCTGAAACAACCAGTTAATAGCTCGACCGATCGTCGCCAACACTGATTCACCTCTAGCGAGAACAACCGCACCACAACGGGTTACCTGTTGTTCATTTGCGTAACGTCACCAGCAAACGTAGACGTCCATCGCCATTTGCAACGAGTATTGCATGCCTGTGTCAGGTGTCACAACACACTACGTCTGCCCACATAGACGCAACAACATGTGCACGCCTCGAGAACACGTGGAAGGTAGCCCCCGTACGTATGCGGTGTCCATTGCGCGAACGACTGTCAGCCGGCCTCTGCAGGATGTCGCAGATGTGGAACGCGGTGCAACATGCTATCACGGTGTGTGAGAAGAGACGACTACGTCCGAATACACGCTCCACTACATCAACAGACTGCTCATGCTGATCGCCATCGAGGGCGTCCGTTCCTCCCACACGTCTGAATGGCGTACCACACTGCAATCCAGCTCTTATAGGGAGACGACACGTAGCTGCGTGCACAATATTTGGACTGTATGGTCTGCCGTTGCTAGGCGCAGTCGTCGTACGGTCACACATGTGCCACGATGTATCATTCAGTACATACGGACCAATGTGCAGTACAGTTTGTGGGTTTTGCGTACATCGGCGGACAGGTGACAGGCCGTACCACAACGTAGGCTGAGTACGTCGGCATGCGAAGGGCATTGAACATGCAAACTTCTCAACGACCAGCTTGCGAAGGCAGGGGGGAAGGGGGGGGGGGGCATGTACGTCCTGCTGCTATCCACATTACAGTGTATAGCAGGAGCATGTGGAAAGTCAGCAACACCTGCAAGGTGTTTAACATGACGCGATACACAGGGGACCGGGCAGTGCGAATAGCGAACTATATTGCGAGGGTTGCGGTTAGGCAACACTACACTAATTTAACGAGTTGCATAACAATTACAGAGCAGGTTAAGGCGCAATATAGGTTAGGTTAAGGCACAACATGGGTTACGTTAAAGCACAACATGGGTTACGTTAAAGCACAACATGGGTTACGTTAAAGCACAACATGGGTTACGTTAAAGCACAATTTAGGTTACGTTAAAGCACAATTTAGGTTACGTTGAAGCACAATTTAGGTTACGTTGAAGCACAATTTAGGTTACGTTGAAGCACAATTTAGGTTACGTTGAAGCACAATTTAGGTTACGTTGAAGCACAATTTAGGTTACGTTGAAGCACAAATTAGGTTACGTTGAGGCACAAATTAGGTTACGTTGAGGCACAAATTAGGTTACGTTGAGGCACAAATTAGGTTACGTTGAGGCACAAATTAGGTTACGTTGAGGCACAATATGGGTTAGGTTGAGGCACAATATGGGTTAGGTTGAGGCACAATATGGGTTAGGTTGAGGCACAATATGGGTTAGGTTGAGGCACAATATGGGTTAGGTTGAGGCACAAATTGGGTTAGGTTGAGGCACAATATGGGTTAGGTTAAGGCACAATATGGGTTAGGTTAAGGCACAATATGGGTTAGGTTAAGGTACAATATGGGTTAGGTTAAGGTACAATATGGGTTAGGTTAAGGTACAATATGGGTTAGGTTAAGGTACAATTTGGGTTAGGTTAAGGTACAATATGGGTTAGGTTAAGGCACAATATGGGTTAGGTTAAGGCACAACATGGGTTAGGTTAAGGCACAACATGGGTTAGGTTAAGGCACAACATGGGTTAGGTTAAGGCACAACATGGGTTAGGTTAAGGCACAACATGGGTTAGGTTAAGGCACAATATGGGTTAGGTTAAGGCACAATATGGGTTAGGTTAAGGCACAACATGGGTTAGGTTAAGGCACAATATGGGTTAGGTTAAGGCACAACATGGGTTAGGTTAAGGCACAACATGGGTTAGGTTAAGGTACAATATGGGTTAGGTTAAGGTACAATATGGGTTAGGTTAAGGTACAATATGGGTTAGGTTAAGGTACAATATGGGTTAGGTTAAGGTACAATATGGGTTAGGTTAAGGTACAATATGGGTTAGGTTAAGGTACAATATGGGTTAGGTTAAGGTACAATATGGGTTAGGTTAAGGTACAATATGGGTTAGGTTAAGGTACAATATGGGTTAGGTTAAGGCACAACATGGGTTAGGTTAAGGCACAACATGGGTTAGGTTAAGGCACAACATGGGTTAGGTTAAGGCACAACATGGGTTAGGTTAAGGCACAACATGGGTTAGGTTAAGGCACAACATGGGTTAGGTTAAGGCACAACATGGGTTAGGTTAAGGCACAACATGGGTTAGGTTAAGGCACAACATGGGTTAGGTTAAGGCACAACATGGGTTAGGTTAAGGCACAACATGGGTTAGGTTAAGGTACAATATGGGTTAGGTTAAGGCACAACATGGGTTAGGTTAAGGCACAACATGGGTTAGGTTAAGGCACAACATGGGTTAGGTTAAGGCACAACATGGGTTAGGTTAAGGCACAACATGGGTTAGGTTAAGGCACAACATGGGTTAGGTTAAGGCACAACATAGGTTAGGTTAAGGCACAACATAGGTTAGGTTAAGGCACAACATAGGTTAGGTTAAGGCACAACATACGTTAGGTTAAGGCACAACGTAGGTTAGGTTAAGGCACAACGTAGGTTAGGTTAAGGCGCAATGTAGGTTAGGTTAAGGTACGATATAGCTGAGGTTAAGGTACAATATCGCTTAGGTTAAGGTACACATTGTTGTAGGGAAAGGTGTATTGGGGGGGGGGCGGCAGGTTCGTTGATAGTGATTATCGTAAGTGCATGCCTGCGGGATCATCCGATTTGTCACGTCAGGATGCACTTGTGGCTCATGACAGGCGGCGCTCCGATTCCAAGGTTATGGCAGATGTGTGTCTTTCATTCCTGCCATTGTTTGTGTACTGTGACAGGAGGCAGTATTGTGATGTTGGGTGCACCCCTGTGTAGGACATGTGTGGGTGTTCGTGGCTTAACTGAGCAATGGCGGATGTCGGAAGGGTGGGATATTCTGTTTTCTGGGTGGACCTCCCGGTCTGGTTATGATAGTGTGGATTGTGTAATGTGGCGGAGAGGATGCACCGGATGTTCTTCCATGCTGGTGGTTAGATATTGTGTGTGTGCCTGTTAGAGGCAGAGAGTAGTGTGTGATAGTGTCTGGCTGACGTGTGGTTCTCATTGTGTGCAGAGTCTTTCAGCATGTATAGGGACGGTTGTATATATTATCTGTATTCTGATGGCTCTGCATTTATTACTAATCAGTGCCGTGTATACGGTTACTCTGGTTCCAGTCGAAACTGTTCTATCTCTGTACATTAGTGACACTGCGGCTCCACTATGTTGCTGCCCCTGTCGGCCGTTTCCCCCAGTGTATGGCTAGTGATTATCAGCAATCAGTCTATTAGTCAATACCGGTAGTGTGACGACTTCAAATGTCCGGGATGGGGGAAGCTAAACCCTTCCCGTGGGTCAGGGCCTAGAAAGACTCTTCCCACGCAGGAGGCTCGGACTGTCGTTACTCTTCCGAGAAATATATTTGCCCAGCGTTTTTTGCGACTGCGAGTGCAACGCCAGGAGGCTCCGACTGTCGTTACTGTTCCGAGATATATATTTGCCCAACGTTTTTTGCGACTGCGAGTGCAACGCCCACGGGTACCGACATGGATGGGGCGCTTCCTAGCTGATCGCTCGGCATGGGAATCAGTACAGTGAGCAATGCGATCGCGTCTGTAGCTTGTACGTGGTACAGCTCGCAGCTCATGTATAGGGACAGCGGGAATGTCGCATATTGGACATAACTCTTCATGAAACGCAAGTTATAGGTGTGGATTGCACATTACGAGTGCGGGAAACTTCCGCCGTTCATCCGCTGGCGTTGCGAGTTTGGCCGTTGGGGTGGGGCACGAGCGGGTGCGGGTGGTGTGATTGCCGGTCCACGACGTCGTGCGGCAGAGGCACTGGCGTTTGGGTGCTGTGGTCGACAGAGGCTGCATGCTTTGTGGGTGGCGTCGAAAGATGGGCACTGTGGGCCCATCGATGTCTTAGTCGGCTTGGCGTCCCATAGATGGCGGTATCGTCGTTGCAGGAGCTCATGCTGAGGGAGACCTACAGATGGCGGTATGTTATGTGGTGCGCTCGACATGGCGGACGTAGTGTTGTCAGATTCGCATAGATGGCGATACTGTTTTGCCAGCATCGTTGGCGTAGTTCCGTCGGATCCCTGTAGATGGAGGTGGACATTCTGGCCTCGATGTCAATGTCGTT
>NW_026047378.1:85000-90000 GCF_023864345.2 Schistocerca serialis cubense
CTTAATCTTTGAGACAAGCATATGACTACTGGCAGGATCAACCAGGGAGCTGCGTCAACTAGAGCTGAGCAGCCGGCCGCCCGGGAGTGTGTCCCGGGGGCCCGCGCGAACACGCAAGCGTCCGCTCAATTATTCTGCAAACAGGAGGAGGCTGAGCTCCCCTGCACAACACACCTCGAAACCCTCTCAGGTCCCGGCGGCGCGCAGCGCCGTCCTAAGTACTTGGTCGGGTTCGAGAGAGGCGCAATCGCCCGGAGTTAGGCGAGTAGACGCTTTAGGTGCGACCACCCGTGCTCCCAACTGAGCTTGCCGCTGCCGACAGAGGCCCGGGAGCGTGCTGTCGTGGCATTGCCGGCGGGAGACAACACGCGCCACCTACGGTGACCGGCAGCTCCAACGCCAGCGCCACAGAAGGACAAAAGCCCCACTTGGGTGCCGAAGCGAACTCTCCCAGCACAGCGCACGCGCCAACACGTCCGCACAGCTGCGATACAAACCACCTGCGAGAACCGCTGGGGCGACCGAGCAGCAGACGGCGTCGCGGCGCCGAGCGCCGGGCGGCGGCGCATCCTCAGCGCACACAGTCCTCAATCGGACCAGCACACTGCAGATGGCCACCGCGCTTCGCACCGGGCCCGCGAGGACCTACTTTGGCCGCAAGGCGCCGCGAGCAGGGGGCCCCGGCGCGCAGCTGCGCCGCCTGCCGCGTCCGTCGGCCGGCGCGCCTGCCACTGGCCGCCCCCACCAGCCGGCTGTAGCGCGTGCGCCCACGCACCGCGCTGCCAGCACGCCGGGCGGCCCCCCCTCACCGGCCGGGGACAGTCTCACCCAGCCACCGCCGCGTATCGCCTCACACCCAGATCCCCCTTTCACGTTCGTGGGCATGGTGGGTATCCCTGAAACAACCAGTTAATAGCTCGACCGATCGTCGCCAACACTGATTCACCTCTAGCGAGAACAACCGCACCACAACGGGTTACCTGTTGTTCATTTGCGTAACGTCACCAGCAAACGTAGACGTCCATCGCCATTTGCAACGAGTATTGCATGCCTGTGTCAGGTGTCACAACACACTACGTCTGCCCACATAGACGCAACAACATGTGCACGCCTCGAGAACACGTGGAAGGTAGCCCCCGTACGTATGCGGTGTCCATTGCGCGAACGACTGTCAGCCGGCCTCTGCAGGATGTCGCAGATGTGGAACGCGGTGCAACATGCTATCACGGTGTGTGAGAAGAGACGACTACGTCCGAATACACGCTCCACTACATCAACAGACTGCTCATGCTGATCGCCATCGAGGGCGTCCGTTCCTCCCACACGTCTGAATGGCGTACCACACTGCAATCCAGCTCTTATAGGGAGACGACACGTAGCTGCGTGCACAATATTTGGACTGTATGGTCTGCCGTTGCTAGGCGCAGTCGTCGTACGGTCACACATGTGCCACGATGTATCATTCAGTACATACGGACCAATGTGCAGTACAGTTTGTGGGTTTTGCGTACATCGGCGGACAGGTGACAGGCCGTACCACAACGTAGGCTGAGTACGTCGGCATGCGAAGGGCATTGAACATGCAAACTTCTCAACGACCAGCTTGCGAAGGCAGGGGGGAAGGGGGGGGGGGGGCATGTACGTCCTGCTGCTATCCACATTACAGTGTATAGCAGGAGCATGTGGAAAGTCAGCAACACCTGCAAGGTGTTTAACATGACGCGATACACAGGGGACCGGGCAGTGCGAATAGCGAACTATATTGCGAGGGTTGCGGTTAGGCAACACTACACTAATTTAACGAGTTGCATAACAATTACAGAGCAGGTTAAGGCGCAATATAGGTTAGGTTAAGGCACAACATGGGTTACGTTAAAGCACAACATGGGTTACGTTAAAGCACAACATGGGTTACGTTAAAGCACAACATGGGTTACGTTAAAGCACAATTTAGGTTACGTTAAAGCACAATTTAGGTTACGTTGAAGCACAATTTAGGTTACGTTGAAGCACAATTTAGGTTACGTTGAAGCACAATTTAGGTTACGTTGAAGCACAATTTAGGTTACGTTGAAGCACAATTTAGGTTACGTTGAAGCACAAATTAGGTTACGTTGAGGCACAAATTAGGTTACGTTGAGGCACAAATTAGGTTACGTTGAGGCACAAATTAGGTTACGTTGAGGCACAAATTAGGTTACGTTGAGGCACAATATGGGTTAGGTTGAGGCACAATATGGGTTAGGTTGAGGCACAATATGGGTTAGGTTGAGGCACAATATGGGTTAGGTTGAGGCACAATATGGGTTAGGTTGAGGCACAAATTGGGTTAGGTTGAGGCACAATATGGGTTAGGTTAAGGCACAATATGGGTTAGGTTAAGGCACAATATGGGTTAGGTTAAGGTACAATATGGGTTAGGTTAAGGTACAATATGGGTTAGGTTAAGGTACAATATGGGTTAGGTTAAGGTACAATATGGGTTAGGTTAAGGCACAATATGGGTTAGGTTAAGGCACAACATGGGTTAGGTTAAGGCACAACATGGGTTAGGTTAAGGCACAACATGGGTTAGGTTAAGGCACAACATGGGTTAGGTTAAGGCACAACATGGGTTAGGTTAAGGCACAATATGGGTTAGGTTAAGGCACAATATGGGTTAGGTTAAGGCACAACATGGGTTAGGTTAAGGCACAATATGGGTTAGGTTAAGGCACAACATGGGTTAGGTTAAGGCACAACATGGGTTAGGTTAAGGTACAATATGGGTTAGGTTAAGGTACAATATGGGTTAGGTTAAGGTACAATATGGGTTAGGTTAAGGTACAATATGGGTTAGGTTAAGGTACAATATGGGTTAGGTTAAGGTACAATATGGGTTAGGTTAAGGTACAATATGGGTTAGGTTAAGGTACAATATGGGTTAGGTTAAGGTACAATATGGGTTAGGTTAAGGTACAATATGGGTTAGGTTAAGGCACAACATGGGTTAGGTTAAGGCACAACATGGGTTAGGTTAAGGCACAACATGGGTTAGGTTAAGGCACAACATGGGTTAGGTTAAGGCACAACATGGGTTAGGTTAAGGCACAACATGGGTTAGGTTAAGGCACAACATGGGTTAGGTTAAGGCACAACATGGGTTAGGTTAAGGCACAACATGGGTTAGGTTAAGGCACAACATGGGTTAGGTTAAGGCACAACATGGGTTAGGTTAAGGTACAATATGGGTTAGGTTAAGGCACAACATGGGTTAGGTTAAGGCACAACATGGGTTAGGTTAAGGCACAACATGGGTTAGGTTAAGGCACAACATGGGTTAGGTTAAGGCACAACATGGGTTAGGTTAAGGCACAACATGGGTTAGGTTAAGGCACAACATAGGTTAGGTTAAGGCACAACATAGGTTAGGTTAAGGCACAACATAGGTTAGGTTAAGGCACAACATACGTTAGGTTATGGCACAACGTAGGTTAGGTTAAGGCACAACGTAGGTTAGGTTAAGGCGCAATGTAGGTTAGGTTAAGGTACGATATAGCTGAGGTTAAGGTACAATATCGCTTAGGTTAAGGTACACATTGTTGTAGGGAAAGGTGTATTGGGGGGGGGGGGGGCGGCAGGTTCGTTGATAGTGATTATCGTAAGTGCATGCCTGCGGGATCATCCGATTTGTCACGTCAGGATGCACTTGTGGCTCATGACAGGCGGCGCTCCGATTCCAAGGTTATGGCAGATGTGTGTCTTTCATTCCTGCCATTGTTTGTGTACTGTGACAGGAGGCAGTATTGTGATGTTGGGTGCACCCCTGTGTAGGACATGTGTGGGTGTTCGTGGCTTAACTGAGCAATGGCGGATGTCGGAAGGGTGGGATATTCTGTTTTCTGGGTGGACCTCCCGGTCTGGTTATGATAGTGTGGATTGTGTAATGTGGCGGAGAGGATGCACCGGATGTTCTTCCATGCTGGTGGTTAGATATTGTGTGTGTGCCTGTTAGAGGCAGAGAGTAGTGTGTGATAGTGTCTGGCTGACGTGTGGTTCTCATTGTGTGCAGAGTCTTTCAGCATGTATAGGGACGGTTGTATATATTATCTGTATTCTGATGGCTCTGCATTTATTACTAATCAGTGCCGTGTATACGGTTACTCTGGTTCCAGTCGAAACTGTTCTATCTCTGTACATTAGTGACACTGCGGCTCCACTATGTTGCTGCCCCTGTCGGCCGTTTCCCCCAGTGTATGGCTAGTGATTATCAGCAATCAGTCTATTAGTCAATACCGGTAGTGTGACGACTTCAAATGTCCGGGATGGGGGAAGCTAAACCCTTCCCGTGGGTCAGGGCCTAGAAAGACTCTTCCCACGCAGGAGGCTCGGACTGTCGTTACTCTTCCGAGAAATATATTTGCCCAGCGTTTTTTGCGACTGCGAGTGCAACGCCAGGAGGCTCCGACTGTCGTTACTGTTCCGAGATATATATTTGCCCAACGTTTTTTGCGACTGCGAGTGCAACGCCCACGGGTACCGACATGGATGGGGCGCTTCCTAGCTGATCGCTCGGCATGGGAATCAGTACAGTGAGCAATGCGATCGCGTCTGTAGCTTGTACGTGGTACAGCTCGCAGCTCATGTATAGGGACAGCGGGAATGTCGCATATTGGACATAACTCTTCATGAAACGCAAGTTATAGGTGTGGATTGCACATTACGAGTGCGGGAAACTTCCGCCGTTCATCCGCTGGCGTTGCGAGTTTGGCCGTTGGGGTGGGGCACGAGCGGGTGCGGGTGGTGTGATTGCCGGTCCACGACGTCGTGCGGCAGAGGCACTGGCGTTTGGGTGCTGTGGTCGACAGAGGCTGCATGCTTTGTGGGTGGCGTCGAAAGATGGGCACTGTGGGCCCATCGATGTCTTAGTCGGCTTGGCGTCCCATAGATGGCGGTATCGTCGTTGCAGGAGCTCATGCTGAGGGAGACCTACAGATGGCGGTATGTTATGTGGTGCGCTC
>NW_026047378.1:97500-102500 GCF_023864345.2 Schistocerca serialis cubense
TTGCATGTATTAGCTCTAGAATTACCACAGTTATCCAAGTAACGTGGGTACGATCTAAGGAACCATAACTGATTTAATGAGCCATTCGCGGTTTCACCTTAATGCGGCTTGTACTGAGACATGCATGGCTTAATCTTTGAGACAAGCATATGACTACTGGCAGGATCAACCAGGGAGCTGCGTCAACTAGAGCTGAGCAGCCGGCCGCCCGGGAGTGTGTCCCGGGGGCCCGCGCGAACACGCAAGCGTCCGCTCAATTATTCTGCAAACAGGAGGAGGCTGAGCTCCCCTGCACAACACACCTCGAAACCCTCTCAGGTCCCGGCGGCGCGCAGCGCCGTCCTAAGTACTTGGTCGGGTTCGAGAGAGGCGCAATCGCCCGGAGTTAGGCGAGTAGACGCTTTAGGTGCGACCACCCGTGCTCCCAACTGAGCTTGCCGCTGCCGACAGAGGCCCGGGAGCGTGCTGTCGTGGCATTGCCGGCGGGAGACAACACGCGCCACCTACGGTGACCGGCAGCTCCAACGCCAGCGCCACAGAAGGACAAAAGCCCCACTTGGGTGCCGAAGCGAACTCTCCCAGCACAGCGCACGCGCCAACACGTCCGCACAGCTGCGATACAAACCACCTGCGAGAACCGCTGGGGCGACCGAGCAGCAGACGGCGTCGCGGCGCCGAGCGCCGGGCGGCGGCGCATCCTCAGCGCACACAGTCCTCAATCGGACCAGCACACTGCAGATGGCCACCGCGCTTCGCACCGGGCCCGCGAGGACCTACTTTGGCCGCAAGGCGCCGCGAGCAGGGGGCCCCGGCGCGCAGCTGCGCCGCCTGCCGCGTCCGTCGGCCGGCGCGCCTGCCACTGGCCGCCCCCACCAGCCGGCTGTAGCGCGTGCGCCCACGCACCGCGCTGCCAGCACGCCGGGCGGCCCCCCCTCACCGGCCGGGGACAGTCTCACCCAGCCACCGCCGCGTATCGCCTCACACCCAGATCCCCTTTCACGTTCGTGGGCATGGTGGGTATCCCTGAAACAACCAGTTAATAGCTCGACCGATCGTCGCCAACACTGATTCACCTCTAGCGAGAACAACCGCACCACAACGGGTTACCTGTTGTTCATTTGCGTAACGTCACCAGCAAACGTAGACGTCCATCGCCATTTGCAACGAGTATTGCATGCCTGTGTGTCAGGTGTCACAACACACTACGTCTGCCCACATAGACGCAACAACATGTGCACGCCTCGAGAACACGTGGAAGGTAGCCCCCGTACGTATGCGGTGTCCATTGCGCGAACGACTGTCAGCCGGCCTCTGCAGGATGTCGCAGATGTGGAACGCGGTGCAACATGCTATCACGGTGTGTGAGAAGAGACGACTACGTCCGAATACACGCTCCACTACATCAACAGACTGCTCATGCTGATCGCTATCGAGGGCGTCCGTTCCTCCCACACGTCTGAATGGCGTACCACACTGCAATCCAGCTCTTATAGGGAGACGACACGTAGCTGCGTGCACAATATTTGGACTGTATGGTCTGCCGTTGCTAGGCGCAGTCGTCGTACGGTCACACATGTGCCACGATGTATCATTCAGTACATACGGACCAATGTGCAGTACAGTTTGTGGGTTTTGCGTACATCGGCGGACAGGTGACAGGCCGTACCACAACGTAGGCTGAGTACGTCGGCATGCGAAGGGCATTGAACATGCAAACTTCTCAACGACCAGCTTGCGAAGGCAGGGGGGAAGGGGGGGGGGGGGCATGTACGTCCTGCTGCTATCCACATTACAGTGTATAGCAGGAGCATGTGGAAAGTCAGCAACACCTGCAAGGTGTTTAACATGACGCGATACACAGGGGACCGGGCAGTGCGAATAGCGAACTATATTGCGAGGGTTGCGGTTAGGCAACACTACACTAATTTAACGAGTTGCATAACAATTACAGAGCAGGTTAAGGCGCAATATAGGTTAGGTTAAGGCACAACATGGGTTACGTTAAAGCACAACATGGGTTACGTTAAAGCACAACATGGGTTACGTTAAAGCACAACATGGGTTACGTTAAAGCACAATTTAGGTTACGTTAAAGCACAATTTAGGTTACGTTGAAGCACAATTTAGGTTACGTTGAAGCACAATTTAGGTTACGTTGAAGCACAATTTAGGTTACGTTGAAGCACAATTTAGGTTACGTTGAAGCACAATTTAGGTTACGTTGAAGCACAAATTAGGTTACGTTGAGGCACAAATTAGGTTACGTTGAGGCACAAATTAGGTTACGTTGAGGCACAAATTAGGTTACGTTGAGGCACAAATTAGGTTACGTTGAGGCACAATATGGGTTAGGTTGAGGCACAATATGGGTTAGGTTGAGGCACAATATGGGTTAGGTTGAGGCACAATATGGGTTAGGTTGAGGCACAATATGGGTTAGGTTGAGGCACAAATTGGGTTAGGTTGAGGCACAATATGGGTTAGGTTAAGGCACAATATGGGTTAGGTTAAGGCACAATATGGGTTAGGTTAAGGTACAATATGGGTTAGGTTAAGGTACAATATGGGTTAGGTTAAGGTACAATATGGGTTAGGTTAAGGTACAATATGGGTTAGGTTAAGGTACAATATGGGTTAGGTTAAGGCACAATATGGGTTAGGTTAAGGCACAACATGGGTTAGGTTAAGGCACAACATGGGTTAGGTTAAGGCACAACATGGGTTAGGTTAAGGCACAACATGGGTTAGGTTAAGGCACAATATGGGTTAGGTTAAGGCACAATATGGGTTAGGTTAAGGCACAACATGGGTTAGGTTAAGGCACAATATGGGTTAGGTTAAGGCACAACATGGGTTAGGTTAAGGCACAACATGGGTTAGGTTAAGGTACAATATGGGTTAGGTTAAGGTACAATATGGGTTAGGTTAAGGTACAATATGGGTTAGGTTAAGGTACAATATGGGTTAGGTTAAGGTACAATATGGGTTAGGTTAAGGTACAATATGGGTTAGGTTAAGGTACAATATGGGTTAGGTTAAGGTACAATATGGGTTAGGTTAAGGTACAATATGGGTTAGGTTAAGGTACAATATGGGTTAGGTTAAGGTACAATATGGGTTAGGTTAAGGCACAACATGGGTTAGGTTAAGGCACAACATGGGTTAGGTTAAGGCACAACATGGGTTAGGTTAAGGCACAACATGGGTTAGGTTAAGGCACAACATGGGTTAGGTTAAGGCACAACATGGGTTAGGTTAAGGCACAACATGGGTTAGGTTAAGGCACAACATGGGTTAGGTTAAGGCACAACATGGGTTAGGTTAAGGCACAACATGGGTTAGGTTAAGGCACAACATGGGTTAGGTTAAGGTACAATATGGGTTAGGTTAAGGCACAACATGGGTTAGGTTAAGGCACAACATGGGTTAGGTTAAGGCACAACATGGGTTAGGTTAAGGCACAACATGGGTTAGGTTAAGGCACAACATGGGTTAGGTTAAGGCACAACATAGGTTAGGTTAAGGCACAACATAGGTTAGGTTAAGGCACAACATACGTTAGGTTAAGGCACAACGTAGGTTAGGTTAAGGCACAACGTAGGTTAGGTTAAGGCGCAATGTAGGTTAGGTTAAGGTACGATATAGCTGAGGTTAAGGTACAATATCGCTTAGGTTAAGGTACACATTGTTGTAGGGAAAGGTGTATTGGGGGGGGGGGGGCGGCAGGTTCGTTGATAGTGATTATCGTAAGTGCATGCCTGCGGGATCATCCGATTTGTCACGTCAGGATGCACTTGTGGCTCATGACAGGCGGCGCTCCGATTCCAAGGTTATGGCAGATGTGTGTCTTTCATTCCTGCCATTGTTTGTGTACTGTGACAGGAGGCAGTATTGTGATGTTGGGTGCACCCCTGTGTAGGACATGTGTGGGTGTTCGTGGCTTAACTGAGCAATGGCGGATGTCGGAAGGGTGGGATATTCTGTTTTCTGGGTGGACCTCCCGGTCTGGTTATGATAGTGTGGATTGTGTAATGTGGCGGAGAGGATGCACCGGATGTTCTTCCATGCTGGTGGTTAGATATTGTGTGTGTGCCTGTTAGAGGCAGAGAGTAGTGTGTGATAGTGTCTGGCTGACGTGTGGTTCTCATTGTGTGCAGAGTCTTTCAGCATGTATAGGGACGGTTGTATATATTATCTGTATTCTGATGGCTCTGCATTTATTACTAATCAGTGCCGTGTATACGGTTACTCTGGTTCCAGTCGAAACTGTTCTATCTCTGTACATTAGTGACACTGCGGCTCCACTATGTTGCTGCCCCTGTCGGCCGTTTCCCCCAGTGTATGGCTAGTGATTATCAGCAATCAGTCTATTAGTCAATACCGGTAGTGTGACGACTTCAAATGTCCGGGATGGGGGAAGCTAAACCCTTCCCGTGGGTCAGGGCCTAGAAAGACTCTTCCCACGCAGGAGGCTCGGACTGTCGTTACTCTTCCGAGAAATATATTTGCCCAGCGTTTTTTGCGACTGCGAGTGCAACGCCAGGAGGCTCCGACTGTCGTTACTGTTCCGAGATATATATTTGCCCAACGTTTTTTGCGACTGCGAGTGCAACGCCCACGGGTACCGACATGGATGGGGCGCTTCCTAGCTGATCGCTCGGCATGGGAATCAGTACAGTGAGCAATGCGATCGCGTCTGTAGCTTGTACGTGGTACAGCTCGCAGCTCATGTATAGGGACAGCGGGAATGTCGCATATTGGACATAACTCTTCATGAAACGCAAGTTATAGGTGTGGATTGCACATTACGAGTGCGGGAAACTTCCGCCGTTCATCCGCTGGCGTTGCGAGTTTGGCCGTTGGGGTGGGGCACGAGCGGGTGCGGGTGGTGTGATTGCCGGTCCACGACGTCGTGCGGCAGAGGCACTGGCGTTTGGGTGCTGTGGTCGACAGAGGCTGCATGCTTTGTGGGTGGCGTCGAAAGATGGGCACTGTGGGCC
>NW_026047378.1:107500-110000 GCF_023864345.2 Schistocerca serialis cubense
ATGGTTGGCGCGGCCGCTGTGTCCTGGTGATCGATCTCTCCCCTCTGGACCCGACCGACGCAAGGGCATCCGGGAGCATGCCCAGGATGACATCGGGCGGCGTGCCCCGCCCCAGACCTATGACACGATCCAGGGCAGAGAAACGCTGGGCGGAAGCGGGTAGCCCCGCCAGATGCTCCCAGATGGCGGCGTCAGTCGGCCCCTCCGGCGGCGGCCCGGTGGTGTCGGCCGCGAAGTCCTCAGCTGCGTCGACGGGCGGCGCAGCGGCCTCGCCCGCGTCTGGCAGCGGGCTCGCTGCTCCCCGGCGGGACGCCGGCTCTTCCCCCCGACCGATCTCAAGCGCCTCCATGAATTGGCGGACAAGCTGCTTGTGGGCAGCTTGCCGCCGTCGGCACTTGATTGCCTCAAGCGTTCGGTCGGGGAACATCCTGATGAGCTCTTGATTTACAAAGAAGAACCGGGCGTCCCTCTCGAGGAACAGTTCGGCCTCCGCCTTGGCGAGCGACAGGACTTCTTCCTCCGTCCACCTCGCGCGATGCCTCTCCGTGACGATCTCCGCGTTGGCGGCCGCAAGGTGTTGGCGGCGGCGATGGACCCCGAGACCGTTCTTGGTGGTGAAGCTGCGGTGGCACTCACTACAGGCGTATACAGCTGCAAAAGTTACAAGATTTTCGGCACGGCCGGTTGGCCGGCTAGGTGCTGGGGGAGTTGGGGTGGCACCTTCAGCGGAAGGGCCACCACTTTTTCTCTGAATACTGCCCCCAACTAAAAAAGGGATAGTGCGAGGGGGGGCTGGTAACCCCCCCAAGCCCCTGGTGCGGTCTTCCACTCTGCGAAAATCAGCGGGCCCACGAGAAGGGGAGAAGACCGCAGGAGAGGAGAGGCTAAGAGGGCTAGGCCCATGTATTGCGCATCACTCTCCCTGTAACCATAACCCAAGGAAGGCACCTCGCAACAGCAGCACGACTACATCAAGACCGCACTTCGAAAAGCCAAGTCCGGATGCAGCCACACCGCCGCCACTTGGCCACCTTAAAAGAGTCATAGTTACTCCCGCCGTTTACCCGCGCTTGCTTGAATTTCTTCACGTTGACATTCAGAGCACTGGGCAGAAATCACATTGCGTCAACACCCGCTAGGGCCATCGCAATGCTTTGTTTTAATTAGACAGTCGGATTCCCCCAGTCCGTGCCAGTTCTGAGTTGATCGTTGAATGGCGGCCGAAGAGAATCCGCGCACCCGCGCGCCCCCGGAGGAGCACGCTAAGGCGGACGCGGCCTCGCAGCAAGGAAGATCCGTGGGAGGCCAAGGCACGGGACCGAGCTCGGATCCTGCACGCAGGTTGAAGCACCGGGGCGCGAACGCCGCGCAGGCGCGCGCATCCTGCACCGCCGGCCAGCACGAGGCCGACCAACGGCGAGAGCAGACCACGCCCGCGCTAAACGCCCGCACTTACCGGCACCCCTACGGCACTCACCTCGCCCAGGCCCGGCACGTTAGCGCTGACCCACTTCCCGACCAAGCCCGACACGCCCCGATCCTCAGAGCCAATCCTTATCCCGAAGTTACGGATCCAATTTGCCGACTTCCCTTACCTACATTATTCTATCGACTAGAGGCTCTTCACCTTGGAGACCTGCTGCGGATATGGGTACGAACCGGCGCGACACCTCCACGTGGCCCTCTCCCGGATTTTCAAGGTCCGAGGGGAAGATCGGGACACCGCCGCAACTGCGGTGCTCTTCGCGTTCCAAACCCTATCTCCCTGCTAGAGGATTCCAGGGAACTCGAACGCTCATGCAGAAAAGAAAACTCTTCCCCGATCTCCCGACGGCGTCTCCGGGTCCTTTTGGGTTACCCCGACGAGCATCTCTAAAAGAGGGGCCCGACTTGTATCGGTTCCGCTGCCGGGTTCCGGAATAGGAACCGGATTCCCTTTCGCCCAACGGGGGCCAGCACAAAGTGCATCATGCTATGACGGCCCCCATCAACATCGGATTTCTCCTAGGGCTTAGGATCGACTGACTCGTGTGCAACGGCTGTTCACACGAAACCCTTCTCCGCGTCAGCCCTCCAGGGCCTCGCTGGAGTATTTGCTACTACCACCAAGATCTGCACCGACGGCGGCTCCAGGCAGGCTCACGCCCAGACCCTTCTGCGCCCACCGCCGCGACCCTCCTACTCGTCAGGGCTTCGCGGCCGGCCGCAAGGACCGGCCATGACTGCCAGACTGACGGCCGAGTATAGGCACGACGCTTCAGCGCCATCCATTTTCAGGGCTAGTTGCTTCGGCAGGTGAGTTGTTACACACTCCTTAGCGGATTCCGACTTCCATGGCCACCGTCCTGCTGTCTTAAGCAACCAACGCCTTTCATGGTTTCCCATGAGCGTCGATTCGGGCGCCTTAACTCGGCGTTTGGTTCATCCCACAGCGCCAGTTCTGCTTACCAAAAGTGGCCCACTTGGCACTCCGATCCGAGTCGTTTGCTCGCGGCTTCAG
>NW_026047378.1:112500-117500 GCF_023864345.2 Schistocerca serialis cubense
CTCGTGCGGCTAGAAGCCGCCTGTCCCTCTAAGAAGAAAAGTAATCGCTGACAGCACGAAGGATGTCACGCGACTAGTTAGCAGGCTAGAGTCTCGTTCGTTATCGGAATTAACCAGACAAATCGCTCCACCAACTAAGAACGGCCATGCACCACCACCCACCGAATCAAGAAAGAGCTATCAATCTGTCAATCCTTCCGGTGTCCGGGCCTGGTGAGGTTTCCCGTGTTGAGTCAAATTAAGCCGCAGGCTCCACTCCTGGTGGTGCCCTTCCGTCAATTCCTTTAAGTTTCAGCTTTGCAACCATACTTCCCCCGGAACCCAAAAGCTTTGGTTTCCAGGAGGCTGCCCGCCGAGTCATCGGAGGAACTGCGGCGGATCGCTGGCTGGCATCGTTTATGGTTAGAACTAGGGCGGTATCTGATCGCCTTCGAACCTCTAACTTTCGTTCTTGATTAATGAAAACATACTTGGCAAATGCTTTCGCTTCTGTTCGTCTTGCGACGATCCAAGAATTTCACCTCTAACGTCGCAATACGAATGCCCCCGCCTGTCCCTATTAATCATTACCTCGGGTTCCGAAAACCAACAAAATAGAACCGAGGTCCTATTCCATTATTCCATGCACACAGTATTCAGGCGGGCTTGCCTGCTTTAAGCACTCTAATTTGTTCAAAGTAAACGTGCCGGCCCACCGAGACACTCAATAAAGAGCACCCTGGTAGGATTTCAACGGGGTCCGCCTCGGGACGCACGAGCACGCACGAGGCGGTCGCACGCCTTCGGCTCGCCCCACCGGCAGGACGTCCCACGATACATGCCAGTTAAACACCGACGGGCGGTGAACCAACAGCGTGGGACACAAATCCAACTACGAGCTTTTTAACCGCAACAACTTTAATATACGCTATTGGAGCTGGAATTACCGCGGCTGCTGGCACCAGACTTGCCCTCCAATAGATACTCGTTAAAGGATTTAAAGTGTACTCATTCCGATTACGGGGCCTCGGATGAGTCCCGTATCGTTATTTTTCGTCACTACCTCCCCGTGCCGGGAGTGGGTAATTTGCGCGCCTGCTGCCTTCCTTGGATGTGGTAGCCGTTTCTCAGGCTCCCTCTCCGGAATCGAACCCTGATTCCCCGTTACCCGTTACAACCATGGTAGGCGCAGAACCTACCATCGACAGTTGATAAGGCAGACATTTGAAAGATGCGTCGCCGGTACGAGGACCGTGCGATCAGCCCAAAGTTATTCAGAGTCACCAAGGCAAACGGACCGGACGAGCCGACCGATTGGTTTTGATCTAATAAAAGCGTCCCTTCCATCTCTGGTCGGGACTCTGTTTGCATGTATTAGCTCTAGAATTACCACAGTTATCCAAGTAACGTGGGTACGATCTAAGGAACCATAACTGATTTAATGAGCCATTCGCGGTTTCACCTTAATGCGGCTTGTACTGAGACATGCATGGCTTAATCTTTGAGACAAGCATATGACTACTGGCAGGATCAACCAGGGAGCTGCGTCAACTAGAGCTGAGCAGCCGGCCGCCCGGGAGTGTGTCCCGGGGGCCCGCGCGAACACGCAAGCGTCCGCTCAATTATTCTGCAAACAGGAGGAGGCTGAGCTCCCCTGCACAACACACCTCGAAACCCTCTCAGGTCCCGGCGGCGCGCAGCGCCGTCCTAAGTACTTGGTCGGGTTCGAGAGAGGCGCAATCGCCCGGAGTTAGGCGAGTAGACGCTTTAGGTGCGACCACCCGTGCTCCCAACTGAGCTTGCCGCTGCCGACAGAGGCCCGGGAGCGTGCTGTCGTGGCATTGCCGGCGGGAGACAACACGCGCCACCTACGGTGACCGGCAGCTCCAACGCCAGCGCCACAGAAGGACAAAAGCCCCACTTGGGTGCCGAAGCGAACTCTCCCAGCACAGCGCACGCGCCAACACGTCCGCACAGCTGCGATACAAACCACCTGCGAGAACCGCTGGGGCGACCGAGCAGCAGACGGCGTCGCGGCGCCGAGCGCCGGGCGGCGGCGCATCCTCAGCGCACACAGTCCTCAATCGGACCAGCACACTGCAGATGGCCACCGCGCTTCGCACCGGGCCCGCGAGGACCTACTTTGGCCGCAAGGCGCCGCGAGCAGGGGGCCCCGGCGCGCAGCTGCGCCGCCTGCCGCGTCCGTCGGCCGGCGCGCCTGCCACTGGCCGCCCCCACCAGCCGGCTGTAGCGCGTGCGCCCACGCACCGCGCTGCCAGCACGCCGGGCGGCCCCCCCTCACCGGCCGGGGACAGTCTCACCCAGCCACCGCCGCGTATCGCCTCACACCCAGATCCCCTTTCACGTTCGTGGGCATGGTGGGTATCCCTGAAACAACCAGTTAATAGCTCGACCGATCGTCGCCAACACTGATTCACCTCTAGCGAGAACAACCGCACCACAACGGGTTACCTGTTGTTCATTTGCGTAACGTCACCAGCAAACGTAGACGTCCATCGCCATTTGCAACGAGTATTGCATGCCTGTGTCA
This sequence comes from Schistocerca serialis cubense, assembly GCF_023864345.2. NCBI lineage: Eukaryota > Metazoa > Arthropoda > Insecta > Orthoptera > Acrididae > Schistocerca > Schistocerca serialis. The sequence continues at coordinate 115,031 of NW_026047378.1, forward strand.
GGTGTCACAACACACTACGTCTGCCCACATAGACGCAACAACATGTGCACGCCTCGAGAACACGTGGAAGGTAGCCCCCGTACGTATGCGGTGTCCATTGCGCGAACGACTGTCAGCCGGCCTCTGCAGGATGTCGCAGATGTGGAACGCGGTGCAACATGCTATCACGGTGTGTGAGAAGAGACGACTACGTCCGAATACACGCTCCACTACATCAACAGACTGCTCATGCTGATCGCCATCGAGGGCGTCCGTTCCTCCCACACGTCTGAATGGCGTACCACACTGCAATCCAGCTCTTATAGGGAGACGACACGTAGCTGCGTGCACAATATTTGGACTGTATGGTCTGCCGTTGCTAGGCGCAGTCGTCGTACGGTCACACATGTGCCACGATGTATCATTCAGTACATACGGACCAATGTGCAGTACAGTTTGTGGGTTTTGCGTACATCGGCGGACAGGTGACAGGCCGTACCACAACGTAGGCTGAGTACGTCGGCATGCGAAGGGCATTGAACATGCAAACTTCTCAACGACCAGCTTGCGAAGGCAGGGGGGAAGGGGGGGGGGGCATGTACGTCCTGCTGCTATCCACATTACAGTGTATAGCAGGAGCATGTGGAAAGTCAGCAACACCTGCAAGGTGTTTAACATGACGCGATACACAGGGGACCGGGCAGTGCGAATAGCGAACTATATTGCGAGGGTTGCGGTTAGGCAACACTACACTAATTTAACGAGTTGCATAACAATTACAGAGCAGGTTAAGGCGCAATATAGGTTAGGTTAAGGCACAACATGGGTTACGTTAAAGCACAACATGGGTTACGTTAAAGCACAACATGGGTTACGTTAAAGCACAACATGGGTTACGTTAAAGCACAATTTAGGTTACGTTAAAGCACAATTTAGGTTACGTTGAAGCACAATTTAGGTTACGTTGAAGCACAATTTAGGTTACGTTGAAGCACAATTTAGGTTACGTTGAAGCACAATTTAGGTTACGTTGAAGCACAATTTAGGTTACGTTGAAGCACAAATTAGGTTACGTTGAGGCACAAATTAGGTTACGTTGAGGCACAAATTAGGTTACGTTGAGGCACAAATTAGGTTACGTTGAGGCACAAATTAGGTTACGTTGAGGCACAATATGGGTTAGGTTGAGGCACAATATGGGTTAGGTTGAGGCACAATATGGGTTAGGTTGAGGCACAATATGGGTTAGGTTGAGGCACAATATGGGTTAGGTTGAGGCACAAATTGGGTTAGGTTGAGGCACAATATGGGTTAGGTTAAGGCACAATATGGGTTAGGTTAAGGCACAATATGGGTTAGGTTAAGGTACAATATGGGTTAGGTTAAGGTACAATATGGGTTAGGTTAAGGTACAATATGGGTTAGGTTAAGGTACAATATGGGTTAGGTTAAGGTACAATATGGGTTAGGTTAAGGCACAATATGGGTTAGGTTAAGGCACAACATGGGTTAGGTTAAGGCACAACATGGGTTAGGTTAAGGCACAACATGGGTTAGGTTAAGGCACAACATGGGTTAGGTTAAGGCACAACATGGGTTAGGTTAAGGCACAATATGGGTTAGGTTAAGGCACAATATGGGTTAGGTTAAGGCACAACATGGGTTAGGTTAAGGCACAATATGGGTTAGGTTAAGGCACAACATGGGTTAGGTTAAGGCACAACATGGGTTAGGTTAAGGTACAATATGGGTTAGGTTAAGGTACAATATGGGTTAGGTTAAGGTACAATATGGGTTAGGTTAAGGTACAATATGGGTTAGGTTAAGGTACAATATGGGTTAGGTTAAGGTACAATATGGGTTAGGTTAAGGTACAATATGGGTTAGGTTAAGGTACAATATGGGTTAGGTTAAGGTACAATATGGGTTAGGTTAAGGTACAATATGGGTTAGGTTAAGGTACAATATGGGTTAGGTTAAGGCACAACATGGGTTAGGTTAAGGCACAACATGGGTTAGGTTAAGGCACAACATGGGTTAGGTTAAGGCACAACATGGGTTAGGTTAAGGCACAACATGGGTTAGGTTAAGGCACAACATGGGTTAGGTTAAGGCACAACATGGGTTAGGTTAAGGCACAACATGGGTTAGGTTAAGGCACAACATGGGTTAGGTTAAGGCACAACATGGGTTAGGTTAAGGCACAACATGGGTTAGGTTAAGGTACAATATGGGTTAGGTTAAGGCACAACATGGGTTAGGTTAAGGCACAACATGGGTTAGGTTAAGGCACAACATGGGTTAGGTTAAGGCACAACATGGGTTAGGTTAAGGCACAACATGGGTTAGGTTAAGGCACAACATGGGTTAGGTTAAGGCACAACATAGGTTAGGTTAAGGCACAACATAGGTTAGGTTAAGGCACAACATAGGTTAGGTTAAGGCACAACATACGTTAGGTTAAGGCACAACGTAGGTTAGGTTAAGGCAC
>NW_026047378.1:125000-130000 GCF_023864345.2 Schistocerca serialis cubense
TGGGAATTCCTCGTTCATGGGGAACAATTGCAAGCCCCAATCCCTAGCACGAAGGAGGTTCAGCGGGTTACCCCGACCTTTCGGCCTAGGAAGACACGCTGATTCCTTCAGTGTAGCGCGCGTGCGGCCCAGAACATCTAAGGGCATCACAGACCTGTTATTGCTCAATCTCGTGCGGCTAGAAGCCGCCTGTCCCTCTAAGAAGAAAAGTAATCGCTGACAGCACGAAGGATGTCACGCGACTAGTTAGCAGGCTAGAGTCTCGTTCGTTATCGGAATTAACCAGACAAATCGCTCCACCAACTAAGAACGGCCATGCACCACCACCCACCGAATCAAGAAAGAGCTATCAATCTGTCAATCCTTCCGGTGTCCGGGCCTGGTGAGGTTTCCCGTGTTGAGTCAAATTAAGCCGCAGGCTCCACTCCTGGTGGTGCCCTTCCGTCAATTCCTTTAAGTTTCAGCTTTGCAACCATACTTCCCCCGGAACCCAAAAGCTTTGGTTTCCCGGAGGCTGCCCGCCGAGTCATCGGAGGAACTGCGGCGGATCGCTGGCTGGCATCGTTTATGGTTAGAACTAGGGCGGTATCTGATCGCCTTCGAACCTCTAACTTTCGTTCTTGATTAATGAAAACATACTTGGCAAATGCTTTCGCTTCTGTTCGTCTTGCGACGATCCAAGAATTTCACCTCTAACGTCGCAATACGAATGCCCCCGCCTGTCCCTATTAATCATTACCTCGGGTTCCGAAAACCAACAAAATAGAACCGAGGTCCTATTCCATTATTCCATGCACACAGTATTCAGGCGGGCTTGCCTGCTTTAAGCACTCTAATTTGTTCAAAGTAAACGTGCCGGCCCACCGAGACACTCAATAAAGAGCACCCTGGTAGGATTTCAACGGGGTCCGCCTCGGGACGCACGAGCACGCACGAGGCGGTCGCACGCCTTCGGCTCGCCCCACCGGCAGGACGTCCCACGATACATGCCAGTTAAACACCGACGGGCGGTGAACCAACAGCGTGGGACACAAATCCAACTACGAGCTTTTTAACCGCAACAACTTTAATATACGCTATTGGAGCTGGAATTACCGCGGCTGCTGGCACCAGACTTGCCCTCCAATAGATACTCGTTAAAGGATTTAAAGTGTACTCATTCCGATTACGGGGCCTCGGATGAGTCCCGTATCGTTATTTTTCGTCACTACCTCCCCGTGCCGGGAGTGGGTAATTTGCGCGCCTGCTGCCTTCCTTGGATGTGGTAGCCGTTTCTCAGGCTCCCTCTCCGGAATCGAACCCTGATTCCCCGTTACCCGTTACAACCATGGTAGGCGCAGAACCTACCATCGACAGTTGATAAGGCAGACATATGCGTCGCCGGTACGAGGACCGTGCGATCAGCCCAAAGTTATTCAGAGTCACCAAGGCAAAACGGACCGGACGAGCCGACCGATTGGTTTTGATCTAATAAAAGCGTCCCTTCATCTCTGGTCGGACCTGTTTGCATGTATTAGCTCTAGAATTACCACAGTTATCCAAGTAACGTGGGTACGATCTAAGGAACCATAACTGATTTAATGAGCCATTCGCGGTTTCACCTTAATTGCTGCATTGTACTGAGACATGCATGGCTTAATCTTTGAGACAAGCATATGACTACTGGCAGGATCAACCAGGGAGCTGCGTCAACTAGAGCTGAGCAGCCGGCCGCCCGGGAGTGTGTCCCGGGGGCCCGCGCGAACACGCAAGCGTCCGCTCAATTATTCTGCAAACAGGAGGAGGCTGAGCTCCCCTGCACAACACCCTCGAAACCCTCTCAGGTCCCGGCGGCGCGCAGCGCCGTCCTAAGTACTTGGTCGGGTTCGAGAGAGGCGCAATCGCCCGGAGTTAGGCGAGTAGACGCTTTAGGTGCGACCACCCGTGCTCCCAACTGAGCTTGCCGCTGCCGACAGAGGCCCGGGAGCGTGCCTGTCGTGGCATTGCCGGCGGGAGACAACACGCGCCACCTACGGTGACCGGCAGCTCCAACGCCAGCGCACAGAAGGACAAAAGCCCCACTTGGGTGCCGAAGCGAACTCTCCCAGCACAGCGCACGCGCCAACACGTCCGCACAGCTGCGATACAAAACCACCTGCGAGAAACCGCTGGGGCGACCGAGCAGCAGACGCGCGTCGCGGCGCCGAGCGCCGGGCGGCGGCGCATCCTCAGCGCACACAGTCCTCAATCGGACCAGCACACTGCAGATGGCCACCGCGCTTCGCACCGGGCCCGCGAGGACCTACTTTGGCCGCAAGGCGCCGCGAGCAGGGGGCCCCGGCGCGCAGCTGCGCCGCCTGCCGCGTCCGTCGGCCGGCGCGCCTGCCACTGGCCGCCCCCACCAGCCGGCTGTAGCGCGTGCGCCCCACGCACCGCGCTGCCAGCACGCCGGGCGGCCCCCCCTCACCGGGCCGGGACAGTCTCACCCAGCCACCGCCGCGTATCGCCTCACACCCCAGATCCCCTTTCACGTTCGTGGGCATGGTGGGTATCCCTGAAACAACCAGTTAATAGCTCGACCGATCGTCGCCAACACTGATTCACCTCTAGCGAGAACAACCGCACCACAACGGGTTACCTGTTGTTCATTTGCGTAACGTCACCAGCAAACGTAGACGTCCCATCGCCATTTGCAACGAGTATTGCATGCCTGTGTCAGGTGTCACAACACACTACGTCTGCCCACATAGACGCAACAACATGGTGCACGCCTCGAGAACACGTGGAAGGTAGCCCCCGTACGTATGCGGTGTCCATTGCGCGAACGACTGTCAGCCGGCCTCTGCAGGATGTCGCAGATGTGGAACGCGGTGCAACATGCTATCACGGTGTGTGAGAAGAGACGACTACGTCCGAATACACGCTCACTACATCAACAGACTGCTCATGCTGATCGCCATCGAGGGCGTCCGTTCCTCCACACGTCTGAATGGCGTACCACACTGCAATCCAGCTCTTATAGGGAGACGACACACGTAGCTGCGTGCACAATATTTGGACTGTATGGTCTGCCGTTGCTAGGCGCAGTCGTCGTACGGTCACACATGTGCACGATGTATCATTCAGTACATACGGACCAATGTGCAGTACAGTTTGTGGGTTTTGCGTACATCGGCGGACAGGTGACAGGCCGTACCACAACGTAGGCTGAGTACGTCGGCATGCGAAGGGCATTGAACATGCAATACTTCTCAACGACCAGCTTGCGAAGGCAGGGGGGAAGGGGGGGGGGGGGGCATGTACGTCCTGCTGCTATCCACATTACAGTGTTTAGCAGGAGCATGTGGAAAGTCAGCAACACCTGCAAGGTGTTTAACATGACGCGATACACAGGGGACCGGGCAGTGCGAATAGCGAACTATATTGCGAGGGTTGCGGTTAGGCAACACTACACTAATTTAACCGAGTTGCATAACAATTACAGAGCAGGTTAAGGCGCAATATAGGTTAGTTAAGGCACAACATGGGTTACGTTAAAGCACAACATGGGTTACGTTAAAGCACAACATGGGTTACGTTAAAGCACAACATGGGTTACGTTAAAGCACAATTTAAGGTTACGTTTAAAGCACAATTTAGGTTACGTTGAAGCACAATTTAGGTTACGTTGAAGCACAATTTAGGTACGTTGAAGCACAATTTAGGTTACGTTGAAGCACAATTTAGGTTACGTTGAAGCACAATTTAGGTTACGTTGAAGCACAAATTAGGTTACGTTGAGGCACAAATTAGGTTACGTTGAGGCACAAATTAGGTTACGTTGAGGCACAAATTAGGTTACGTTGAGGCACAAATTAGGTTACGTTGAGGCACAATATGGGTTAGGTTGAGGCACAATATGGGTTAGGTTGAGGCACAATATGGGTTAGGTTGAGGCACAATATGGGTTAGGTTGAGGCCAATATGGGTTAGGTTGAGGCACAAATTGGGTTAGGTTGAGGCACAATATGGGTTAGGTTAAGGCACAATATGGGTTAGGTTAAGGCACAATATGGGTTAGGTTAAGGTACAATATGGGTTAGGTTAAGGTACAATATGGGTTAGGTTAAGGTACAATATGGGTTAGGTTAAGGTACAATATGGGTTAGGTTAAGGTACAATATGGGTTAGGTTAAGGCACAATATGGGTTAGGTTAAGGCACAACATGGGTTAGGTTAAGGCACAACATGGGTTAGGTTAAGGCACAACATGGGTTAGGTTAAGGCACAACATGGGTTAGGTTAAGGCACAATATGGGTTAGGTTAAGGCACAATATGGGTTAGGTTAAGGCACAACATGGGTTAGGTTAAGGCACAATATGGGTTAGGTTAAGGCACAACATGGGTTAGGTTAAGGCACAACATGGGTTAGGTTAAGGTACAATATGGGTTAGGTTAAGGTACAATATGGGTTAGGTTAAGGTACAATATGGGTTAGGTTAAGGTACAATATGGGTTAGGTTAAGGTACAATATGGGTTAGGTTAAGGTACAATATGGGTTAGGTTAAGGTACAATATGGGTTAGGTTAAGGTACAATATGGGTTAGGTTAAGGTACAATATGGGTTAGGTTAAGGTACAATATGGGTTAGGTTAAGGCACAACATGGGTTAGGTTATGGCACAACATGGGTTAGGTTAAGGCACAACATGGGTTAGGTTAAGGCACAACATGGGTTAGGTTAAGGCACAACATGGGTTAGGTTAAGGCACAACATGGGTTAGGTTAAGGCACAACATGGGTTAGGTTAAGGCACAACATGGGTTAGGTTAAGGCACAACATGGGTTAGGTTAAGGCACAACATGGGTTAGGCTAAGGCACAACATGGGTTAGGTTAAGGTACAATATGGGTTAGGTTAAGGCACAACATGGGTTAGGTTAAGGCACAACATGGGTTAGGTTAAGGCACAACATGGGTTAGGTTAAGGCACAACATGGGTTAGGTTAAGGCACAACATGGGTTAGGTTAAGGCACAACAT
>NW_026047378.1:140000-142500 GCF_023864345.2 Schistocerca serialis cubense
CTGGCAGGATCAACCAGGGAGCTGCGTCAACTAGAGCTGAGCAGCCGGCCGCCCGGGAGTGTGTCCCGGGGGCCCGCGCGAACACGCAAGCGTCCGCTCAATTATTCTGCAAACAGGAGGAGGCTGAGCTCCCCTGCACAACACACCTCGAAACCCTCTCAGGTCCCGGCGGCGCGCAAGCGCCGTCCTAAGTACTTGGTCGGGTTCGAGAGAGGCGCAATCGCCCGGAGTTAGGGCGAGTAGACGCTTTAGGTGCGACCACCCGTGCTCCCAACTGAGCTTGCCGCTGCCGACAGAGGCCCGGGAGCGTGCTGTCGTGGCATTGCCGGCGGGAGACAACACGCGCCACCTACGGTGACCGGCAGCTCCAACGCCAGCGCCACAGAAGGACAAAAGCCCCACTTGGGTGCCGAAGCGAACTCTCCCAGCACAGCGCACGCGCCAACACGTCCGCACAGCTGCGATACAAACCACCCTGCGAGAACCGCTGGGGGCGACCGAGCAGCAGACGGCGTCGCGGCGCCGAGCGCCGGGCGGCGGCGCATCCTCAGCGCACACAGTCCTCAATCGGACCAGCACACTGCAGATGGCCACCGCGCTTCGCACCGGGCCCGCGAGGACCTACTTTGGCCGCAAGGCGCCGCGAGCAGGGGGCCCCGGCGCGCAGCTGCGCCGCCTGCCGCGTCCGTCGGCCGGCGCGCCTGCCACTGGCCGCCCCCACCAGCCGGCTGTAGCGCGTGCGCCCACGCACCGCGCTGCCAGCACGCCGGGCGGCCCCCCCTCACCGGCCGGGGACAGTCTCACCCCAGCCACCGCCGCGTATCGCCTCACACCCAGATCCCCTTTCACGTTCGTGGGCATGGTGGGTATCCCTGAAACAACCAGTTAATAGCTCGACCGATCGTCGCCAACACTGATTCACCTCTAGCGAGAACAACCGCACCACAACGGGGTTACCTGTTGTTCATTTGCGTAACGTCACCAGCAAACGTAGACGTCCATCGCCATTTGCAACGAGTATTGCATGCCTGTGTCAGGTGTCACAACACACTACGTCTGCCCACATAGACGCAACAACATGTGCACGCCTCGAGAACACGTGGAAGGTAGCCCCCGTACGTATGCGGTGTCCATTGCGCGAACGACTGTCAGCCGGCCTCTGCAGGATGTCGCAGATGTGGAACGCGGTGCAACATGCTATCACGGTGTGTGAGAAGAGACGACTACGTCCGAATACACGCTCCACTACATCAACAGACTGCTCATGCTGATCGCCCATCGAGGGCGTCCGTTCCTCCCACACGTCTGAATGGCGTACCACACTGCAATCCAGCTCTTATAGGGAGACGACACGTAGCTGCGTGCACAATATTTGGACTGTATGGTCTGCCGTTGCTAGGCGCAGTCGTCGTACGGTCACACATGTGCCACGATGTATCATTCAGTACATACGGACCAATGTGCAGTACAGTTTGTGGGTTTTGCGTACATCGGCGGACAGGTGACAGGCCGTACCACAACGTAGGCTGAGTACGTCGGCATGCGAAGGGCATTGAACATGCAAACTTCTCAACGACCAGCTTGCGAAGGCAGGGGGGAAGGGGGGGGGGGCATGTACGTCCTGCTGCTATCCACATTACAGTGTATAGCAGGAGCATGTGGAAAGTCAGCAACACCTGCAAGGTGTTTAACATGACGCGATACACAGGGGACCGGGCAGTGCGAATAGCGAACTATATTGCGAGGGTTGCGGTTAGGCAACACTACACTAATTTAACGAGTTGCATAACAATTACAGAGCAGGTTAAGGCGCAATATAGGTTAGGTTAAGGCACAACATGGGTTACGTTAAAGCACAACATGGGTTACGTTAAAGCACAACATGGGTTACGTTAAAGCACAACATGGGTTACGTTAAAGCACAATTTAGGTTACGTTAAAGCACAATTTAGGTTACGTTGAAGCACAATTTAGGTTACGTTGAAGCACAATTTAGGTTACGTTGAAGCACAATTTAGGTTACGTTGAAGCACAATTTAGGTTACGTTGAAGCACAATTTAGGGTTACGTTGAAGCACAAATTAGGTTACGTTGAGGCCACAAATTAGGTTACGTTGAGGCACAAATTTAGGTTACGTTGAGGCACAAATTAGGTTACGTTGAGGCACAAATTAGGTTACGTTGAGGCACAATATGGGTTAGGTTGAGGCACAATATGGGTTAGGTTGAGGCACAATATGGGTTAGGTTGAGGCACAATATGGGTTAGGTTGAGGCACAATATGGGTTAGGTTGAGGCACAAATTGGGTTAGGTTGAGGCACAATATGGGTTAGGTTAAGGCAACAATATGGGTTAGGTTAAGGCACAATATGGGTTAGGTTAAGGTACAATATGGGTTTAGGTTAAGGTACAATATGGGTTAGGTTAAGGTACAATATGGGTTAGGTTAAGGTACAATATGGGTTAGGTTTAAGGCACAATATGGGTTAGGTTAAGGCA
>NW_026047379.1:2500-5000 GCF_023864345.2 Schistocerca serialis cubense
AACGACTCGGATCGGAGTGCCAAGTGGGCCACTTTTGGTAAGCAGAACTGGCGCTGTGGGATGAACCAAACGCCGAGTTAAGGCGCCCGAATCGACGCTCATGGGAAACCATGAAAGGCGTTGGTTGCTTAAGACAGCAGGACGGTGGCCATGGAAGTCGGAATCCGCTAAGGAGTGTGTAACAACTCACCTGCCGAAGCAACTAGCCCTGAAAATGGATGGCGCTGAAGCGTCGTGCCTATACTCGGCCGTCAGTCTGGCAGTCATGGCCGGTCCTTGCGGCCGGCCGCGAAGCCCTGACGAGTAGGAGGGTCGCGGCGGTGGGCGCAGAAGGGTCTGGGCGTGAGCCTGCCTGGAGCCGCCGTCGGTGCAGATCTTGGTGGTAGTAGCAAATACTCCAGCGAGGCCCTGGAGGGCTGACGCGGAGAAGGGTTTCGTGTGAACAGCCGTTGCACACGAGTCAGTCGATCCTAAGCCCTAGGAGAAATCCGATGTTGATGGGGGCCGTCATAGCATGATGCACTTTGTGCTGGCCCCCGTTGGGCGAAAGGGAATCCGGTTCCTATTCCGGAACCCGGCAGCGGAACCGATACAAGTCGGGCCCCTCTTTTAGAGATGCTCGTCGGGGTAACCCAAAAGGACCCGGAGACGCCGTCGGGAGATCGGGGAAGAGTTTTCTTTTCTGCATGAGCGTTCGAGTTCCCTGGAATCCTCTAGCAGGGAGATAGGGTTTGGAACGCGAAGAGCACCGCAGTTGCGGCGGTGTCCCGATCTTCCCCTCGGACCTTGAAAATCCGGGAGAGGGCCACGTGGAGGTGTCGCGCCGGTTCGTACCCATATCCGCAGCAGGTCTCCAAGGTGAAGAGCCTCTAGTCGATAGAATAATGTAGGTAAGGGAAGTCGGCAAATTGGATCCGTAACTTCGGGATAAGGATTGGCTCTGAGGATCGGGGCGTGTCGGGCTTGGTCGGGAAGTGGGTCAGCGCTAACGTGCCGGGCCTGGGCGAGGTGAGTGCCGTAGGGGTGCCGGTAAGTGCGGGCGTTTAGCGCGGGCGTGGTCTGCTCTCGCCGTTGGTCGGCCTCGTGCTGGCCGGCGGTGCAGGATGCGCGCGCCTGCGCGGCGTTCGCGCCCCGGTGCTTCAACCTGCGTGCAGGATCCGAGCTCGGTCCCGTGCCTTGGCCTCCCACGGATCTTCCTTGCTGCGAGGCCGCGTCCGCCTTAGCGTGCTCCTCCGGGGGCGCGCGGGTGCGCGGATTCTCTTCGGCCGCCATTCAACGATCAACTCAGAACTGGCACGGACTGGGGGAATCCGACTGTCTAATTAAAACAAAGCATTGCGATGGCCCTAGCGGGTGTTGACGCAATGTGATTTCTGCCCAGTGCTCTGAATGTCAACGTGAAGAAATTCAAGCAAGCGCGGGTAAACGGCGGGAGTAACTATGACTCTCTTAAGGTGGCCAAGTGGCGGCGGTGTGGCTGCATCCGGACTTGGCTTTTCGAAGTGCGGTCTTGATGTAGTCGTGCTGCTGCTGCGAGGTGCCTTCCTTGGGTTATGGTTACAGGGAGAGTGATGCGCAATACATGGGCCTAGCCCTCTTAGCCTCTCCTCTCCTGCGGTCTTCTCCCCTTCTCGTGGGCCCGCTGATTTTCGCAGAGTGGAAGACCGCACCAGGGGCTTGGGGGGGTTACCAGCCCCCCCTCGCACTATCCCTTTTTTAGTTGGGGGCAGTATTCAGAGAAAAAGTGGTGGCCCTTCCGCTGAAGGTGCCACCCCAACTCCCCCAGCACCTAGCCGGCCAACCGGCCGTGCCGAAAATCTTGTAACTTTTGCAGCTGTATACGCCTGTAGTGAGTGCCACCGCAGCTTCACCACCAAGAACGGTCTCGGGGTCCATCGCCGCCGCCAACACCTTGCGGCCGCCAACGCGGAGATCGTCACGGAGAGGCATCGCGCGAGGTGGACGGAGGAAGAAGTCCTGTCGCTCGCCAAGGCGGAGGCCGAACTGTTCCTCGAGAGGGACGCCCGGTTCTTCTTTGTAAATCAAGAGCTCATCAGGATGTTCCCCGACCGAACGCTTGAGGCAATCAAGTGCCGACGGCGGCAAGCTGCCCACAAGCAGCTTGTCCGCCAATTCATGGAGGCGCTTGAGATCGGTCGGGGGGAGGAGCCGGCGTCCCGCCGGGGAGCAGCGAGCCCGCTGCCAGACGCGGGCGAGGCCGCTGCGCCGCCTGTCGACGCAGCCGAGGACTTCGCGGCCGACACCACCGGGCCGCCGCCGGAGGGGCCGACTGACGCCGCCATCTGGGAGCATCTGGCGGGGCTACCCGCTTCCGCCCAGCGTTTCTCTGCCCTGGATCGTGTCATAGGTCTGGGGCGGGGCACGCCGCCCGATGTCATCCTGGGCATGCTCCCAGATGCCCTTGCGTCGGTCGGGTCCAGAGGGGAGAGATCGATCACCAGGACACAGCGGCCGCGCCAACCATCGAAGCGGCCGCCTG
>NW_026047379.1:10000-17500 GCF_023864345.2 Schistocerca serialis cubense
CCGCACGACGTCGTGGACCGGCAATCACACCACCCGCACCCGCTCGTGCCCCACCCCAACGGCCAAACTCGCAACGCCAGCGGATGAACGGCGGAAGTTTCCCGCACTCGTAATGTGCAATCCACACCTATAACTTGCGTTTCATGAAGAGTTATGTCCAATATGCGACATTCCCGCTGTCCCTATACATGAGCTGCGAGCTGTACCACGTACAAGCTACAGACGCGATCGCATTGCTCACTGTACTGATTCCCATGCCGAGCGATCAGCTAGGAAGCGCCCCATCCATGTCGGTACCCGTGGGCGTCGCACTCGCAGTCACAAAAAACGCTGGGCAAATATATTTCTCGGAAGAGTAACGACAGTCCGAGCCTCCTGCGTGGGAAGAGTCTTTCTAGGCCCTGACCCACGGGAAGGGTTTAGCTTCCCCCATCCCGGACATTTGAAGTCGTCACACTACCGGTATTGACTAATAGACTGATTGCTGATAATCACTAGCCATACACTGGGGGAAACGGCCGACAGGGGCAGCAACATAGTGGAGCCGCAGTGTCACTAATGTACAGAGATAGAACAGTTTCGACTGGAACCAGAGTAACCGTATACACGGCACTGATTAGTAATAGATGCAGAGCCATCAGAATACAGATAATATATACAACCGTCCCTATACATGCTGAAAGACTCTGCACACAATGAGAACCACACGTCAGCCAGACACTATCACACACTACTCTCTGCCTCTAACAGGCACACACACAATATCTAACCACCAGCATGGAAGAACATCCGGTGCATCCTCTCCGCCACATTACACAATCCACACTATCATAACCAGACCGGGAGGTCCACCCACAAAACAGAATATCCCACCCTTCCGACATCCGCCATTGCTCAGTTAAGCCACGAACACCCACACATGTCCTACACAGGGGTGCACCCAACATCACAATTCTGCCTCCTGTCACAGTACACAAACAATGGCAGGAATGAAAGACACACATCTGCCATAACCTTGGAATCGGAGCGCCGCCTGTCATGAGCCACAAGTGCATCCTGACGTGACAAATCGGATGATCCCGCAGGCATGCACTTACGATAATCACTATCAACGAACCTGCCGCCCCCCCCCCCCCCCAAATACACCTTTCCCTACAACAATGTGTACCTTAACCTAAGCGATATTGTACCTTAACCTCAGCTATATCGTACCTTAACCTAACCTACATTGCGCCTTAACCTAACCTACGTTGTACCTTAACCTACGTTGTACCTTAACCTAACCTACGTTGTACCTTAACCTAACCTACGTTGTACCTTAACCTAACCTACGTTGTACCTTAACCTAACCTACGTTGTGCCTTAACCTAACCTATGTTGTGCCTTAACCTAACCTATGTTGTGCCTTAACCTAACCTATGTTGTGCCTTAACCTAACCTATGTTGTGCCTTAACCTAACCTATGTTGTGCCTTAACCTAACCTATGTTGTGCCTTAACCTAACCTATGTTGTGCCTTAACCTAACCTATGTTGTGCCTTAACCTAACATATGTTGTGCCTTAACCTAACCTATGTTGTGCCTTAACCTAACCTACGTTGTGCCTTAACCTAACCTATGTTGTGCCTTAACCTAACCTATGTTGTGCCCTAACCTAACCTATGTTGTGCCTTAACCTAACCTATGTTGTGCCTTAACCTAACCTATGTTGTGCCTTAACCTAACCTATGTTGTGCCTTAACCTAACCTATGTTGTGCCTTAACCTAACCTATGTTGTGCCTTAACCTAACCCATGTTGTGCCTTAACCTAACCCATGTTGTGCCTTAACCTAACCCATGTTGTGCCTTAACCTAACCCATGTTGTGCCTTAACCTAACCCATGTTGTGCCTTAACCTAACCCATGTTGTGCCTTAACCTAACCCATGTTGTGCCTTAACCTAACCCATGTTGTGCCTTAACCTAACCCATGTTGTGCCTTAACCTAACCCATATTGTACCTTAACCTAACCCATATTGTACCTTAACCTAACCCATATTGTACCTTAACCTAACCCATATTGTACCTTAACCTAACCCATATTGTACCTTAACCTAACCTAATTTGTGCCTCAACGTAACCTAATTTGTGCCTCAACGTAACCTAATTTGTGCCTCAACGTAACCTAATTTGTGCCTCAACGTAACCCATGTTGTGCCTCAACGTAACCCATGTTGTGCCTCAACGTAACCCATGTTGTGCCTCAACGTAACCCATGTTGTGCCTCAACGTAACCCATGTTGTGCCTCAACGTAACCCATGTTGTGCCTCAACGTAACCCATGTTGTGCCTCAACGTAACCCATGTTGTGCCTCAACGTAACCCATGTTGTGCCTCAACGTAACCCATGTTGTGCCTCAACGTAACCCATGTTGTGCCTCAACGTAACCCATGTTGTGCCTCAACGTAACCCATGTTGTGCCTCAACGTAACCCATGTTGTGCCTCAACGTAACCCATGTTGTGCCTCAACGTAACCCATGTTGTGCCTCAACGTAACCCATGTTGTGCCTCAACGTAACCCATGTTGTGCCTCAACGTAACCCATGTTGTGCCTTAACGTAACCCATGTTGTGCCTTAACGTAACCCATGTTGTGCCTTAACGTAACCCATGTTGTGCCTCAACGTAACCCATGTTGTGCCTCAACGTAACCCATGTTGTGCCTCAACGTAACCCATGTTGTGCCTTAACGTAACCCATGTTGTGCCTTAACGTAACCCATGTTGTGCCTTAACGTAACCCATGTTGTGCCTTAACGTAACCCATGTTGTGCCTTAACGTAACCCATGTTGTGCCTTAACGTAACCCATGTTGTGCCTTAACGTAACCCATGTTGTGCCTTAACGTAACCCATGTTGTGCCTTAACGTAACCCATGTTGTGCCTTAACGTAACCCATGTTGTGCCTTAACGTAACCCAATTTGTGCTTTAACGTAACCTAATTTGTGCTTTAACGTAACCTAATTTGTGCTTTAACGTAACCTAATTTGTGCTTTAACGTAACCTAATTTGTGCTTTAACGTAACCTAATTTGTGCTTTAACGTAACCTAATTTGTGCTTTAACGTAACCTAATTTGTGCTTTAACGTAACCTAATTTGTGCTTTAACGTAACCTAATTTGTGCTTTAACGTAACCTAATTTGTGCTTTAACGTAACCTAATTTGTGCTTTAACGTAACCCATGTTGTGCCTTAACCTAACCTATATTGCGCCTTAACCTGACGCACGTTGTCGCTGAACCTGCTCTGTAATTGTTATGCAACTCGTTAAATTAGTGTAGTGTTGCCTAACCGCAACCCTCGCAATATAGTTCGCTATTCGCACTGCCCGGTCCCCTGTGTATCGCGTCATGTTAAACACCTTGCAGGTGTTGCTGACTTTCCACATGCTCCTGCTATACACTGTAATGTGGATAGCAGCAGGACGTACATGCCCCCCCCCCCTTCCCCCCTGCCTTCGCAAGCTGGTCGTTGAGAAGTTTGCATGTTCAATGCCCTTCGCATGCCGACGTACTCAGCCTACGTTGTGGTACGGCCTGTCACCTGTCCGCCGATGTACGCAAAACCCACAAACTGTACTGCACATTGGTCCGTATGTACTGAATGATACATCGTGGCACATGTGTGACCGTACGACGACTGCGCCTAGCAACGGCAGACCATACAGTCCAAATATTGTGCACGCAGCTACGTGTCGTCTCCCTATAAGAGCTGGATTGCAGTGTGGTACGCCATTCAGACGTGTGGGAGGAACGGACGCCCTGGATGGCGATCAGCATGAGCAGTCTGTTGATGTAGTGGAGCGTGTATTCGGACGTAGTCGTCTCTTCTCACACACCGTGATAGCATGTTGCACCGCGTTCCACATCTGCGACATCCTGCAGAGGCCGGCTGACAGTCGTTCGCGCAATGGACACCGCATACGTACGGGGGCTACCTTCCACGTGTTCTCGAGGCGTGCACATGTTGTTGCGTCTATGTGGGCAGACGTAGTGTGTTGTGACACCTGACACAGGCATGCAATACTCGTTGCAAATGGCGATGGACGTCTACGTTTGCTGGTGACGTTACGCAAATGAACAACAGGTAACCCGTTGTGGTGCGGTTGTTCTCGCTAGAGGTGAATCAGTGTTGGCGACGATCGGTCGAGCTATTAACCGGTTGTTTCAGGGATACCCACCATGCCCACGAACGTGAAAGGGGACCCACCATGCCCACGAACGTGAAAGGGGATCTGGGTGTGAGGCGATACGCGGCGGTGGCTGGGTGGGACCGTCCCCGGCCGGTGAGGGGGGGCCGCCCGGCGTGCTGGCAGCGCGGTGCGTGGGCGCACGCGCTACAGCCGGCTGGTGGGGGCGGCCAGTGGCAGGCGCGCCGGCCGACGGACGCGGCAGGCGGCGCAGCTGCGCGCCGGCGCCCCCTGCTCGCGGCGCCTTGCGGCCAAAGCAGGTCCTCGCGGGCCCGGTGCGAAGCGCGGTGGCCATCTGCAGTGTGCTGGTCCGATTGAGGACTGTGTGCGCTGAGGATGCGCCGCCGCCCGGCGCTCGGCGCCGCGACGCCGTCTGCTGCTCGGTCGCCCCAGCGGTTCTCGCAGGTGGTTTGTATCGCAGCTGTGCGGACGTGTTGGCGCGTGCGCTGTGCTGGGAGAGTTCGCTTCGGCACCCAAGTGGGGCTTTTGTCCTTCTGTGGCGCTGGCGTTGGAGCTGCCGGTCACCGTAGGTGGCGCGTGTTGTCTCCCGCCGGCAATGCCACGACAGCACGCTCCCGGGCCTCTGTCGGCAGCGGCAAGCTCAGTTGGGAGCACGGGTGGTCGCACCTAAAGCGTCTACTCGCCTAACTCCGGGCGATTGCGCCTCTCTCGAACCCGACCAAGTACTTAGGACGGCGCTGCGCGCCGCCGGGACCTGAGAGGGTTTCGAGGTGTGTTGTGCAGGGGAGCTCAGCCTCCTCCTGTTTGCAGAATAATTGAGCGGACGCTTGCGTGTTCGCGCGGGCCCCCGGGACACACTCCCGGGCGGCCGGCTGCTCAGCTCTAGTTGACGCAGCTCCCTGGTTGATCCTGCCAGTAGTCATATGCTTGTCTCAAAGATTAAGCCATGCATGTCTCAGTACAAGCCGCATTAAGGTGAAACCGCGAATGGCTCATTAAATCAGTTATGGTTCCTTAGATCGTACCCACGTTACTTGGATAACTGTGGTAATTCTAGAGCTAATACATGCAAACAGAGTCCCGATGGCAGGAGACTGCGGGGGTCCTCCTCCAGTCCCTGTTGCCTGACGACAATGCGGATGGGGAAACAGAGAGGCAGCAGCAACTCAGAGATGAAGACCGCGAAATATACACCAATGAGACGGCGGTCTACCCCTTCTCAGAAGAGGAGGTAGCAACGCACATAAGATCTCTGCAAAGAGGAAAAGCACCTGGGCCAGACGGCATTGTGGCGGAGGTGGTGCAGTTTCTGGCGCCCCAGCTGACTGCACCACTAACACATCTGTACAATGAATGTCTCAGACAGCGTAAGTTCCCTAAAATATGGAAAAAGGCACATGTAGTCATCATAAAGAAAGGACCAGACAAGGATCCCGCAGAAACGAAATCCTACAGGCCGATTTGCCTGCTAGATATATTTGGCAAATTATTGGAAAAATTGCTGGCTGACAGACTGACAGCACACCGGGTGTTGTGTGGGATGAGTGACAGGCAGTTCGGGTTCAGGCCGGGGCGGTCGGCATCTGATGCAATCGCCCTGGCGGCCGAGGTCTGTGGCTCGACCCCGCACAAATACGTGGTCGGCATCATGGTGGACATCAGTGGCGCCTTCGACAACCTGTGGTGGCCTTCGCTCTTCTCCTGCTTGCGGGAGAAAGAGTGTCCAGGGCCGCTATATGGTTGCCTGAGGAGCTATTGCGAGGATCGGGAGGTCTGGCTATCATCCTCTAGCGAAAGAGTTAGCAAGATAATCACCAAAGGGTGTCCCCAGGGCTCCGTCTTAGGACCCCTCTTCTGGGACATCCATATGGAGCCTTTGCTAGATAGCTTACAACAGAGTGAAGAGGTGCTAGAGGTGATAGCCTATGCGGATGACCTCCTCCTATTGGTTGGCGGCCGCAGCCGCGAAGACATAGAACCAAAGATAGAGACAGCACTAGACAAACTCCAACAGTGGTGCCAAGTGACAAAAATGACGATATCGCCCAGCAAATCTACTTACCTCCTGCTAAAAGGACATCTCATTAGAAATCCGACAGTCAGAATAGACGGTTCACCAGTTCTTAGACGACGTGAGACACGCTACTTAGGAGTCATCATTGATGAGAGGTGGAGTTTCGGCAAGCACATTGATACCGTCACCCAGAGAGCCCTTCAGATACTGAATAATCTCATCTCAATAGGTCACAAAAGATTCCACCTTCCGTCACACTTAATTAGACTATACCACAACAGCATCTTAACTTCAGTCGTGGGTTACGGCTCGGGAGTCTGGGCACACAGGCTCACGAGGGTGGTGCCCGCCATGGCGGTGAGAAGGGTCCAGAGGAGCATGCTACTAAGAGCTGTGGGTGCCTACAGAACATCTCCAGGGGGGGCCCTGTTAGTCATAATGGGGCTCTGCCCCCTGGACATCAAAATAAGGGAACAAGCGGCCTGGTACTGGGCCAAAAGGGAGAATTATGACAAGATTGTAGATATTATGGGTATCAGATTGGGCGACAAAAGAGATATAAGGATAAGGGGGGAAGAACTTTGGCAGGAGACCTGGGCTGCAGAAGAGGCTGGACGACGAACCTTCCAGTTCCTACCAGATGTGAAGGAACGTCTGGGTATGAGGTATTTCGAGCCCACACGAGGTCTGATTCACTTCCTCACTGGCCATGGCCCCTACCCGACATACTTATGTCGATTTGGGAAAAGGGCGACACCAGCGTGCGACTGTGGCGATCCGGAGGGAACACCCGAACATGTTGTTTACGAATGCCCTCTCTTCAATGATGTTGCAAATACACTACGAGACAGACTTCCTAACCATGACACGTATCAACTGCTTAGACGTGAGGAAACCTTTCAGACACTAAACACCTTGGCAAACGAGGTATCTCGGAAAGTCTTAACCGAATATCTAAGAGAGATACAGTAAGAGCAAGGAAATAAGTATTACCGATTGTGACCTAGAGCCCTGGTCCCATACCGCCTGTGCGTGGACTGGCCAACTCCACCCGAGTTGGAATCCGCCATGTACAGGACTAGGGGGAGCAGGGACCAACCACCGGCTATGACACACCGATATGACGTAGGATAAGTTAGTTTGTAGGAATTAGTTATAGGAAATTAGATTAGGTACTGCAGCGATTAATAACGTCGTGGCCTGCCCAGTGCCAGGGGCATGTTCTTCGGGTTTAGCTCGAAGAACAAGGCATATTAAGTAGGTTTATATTTTTACTGGCACACATGTGACGCTGCA
>NW_026047379.1:22500-25000 GCF_023864345.2 Schistocerca serialis cubense
GAGCCTCTAGTCGATAGAATAATGTAGGTAAGGGAAGTCGGCAAATTGGATCCGTAACTTCGGGATAAGGATTGGCTCTGAGGATCGGGGCGTGTCGGGCTTGGTCGGGAAGTGGGTCAGCGCTAACGTGCCGGGCCTGGGCGAGGTGAGTGCCGTAGGGGTGCCGGTAAGTGCGGGCGTTTAGCGCGGGCGTGGTCTGCTCTCGCCGTTGGTCGGCCTCGTGCTGGCCGGCGGTGCAGGATGCGCGCGCCTGCGCGGCGTTCGCGCCCCGGTGCTTCAACCTGCGTGCAGGATCCGAGCTCGGTCCCGTGCCTTGGCCTCCCACGGATCTTCCTTGCTGCGAGGCCGCGTCCGCCTTAGCGTGCTCCTCCGGGGGCGCGCGGGTGCGCGGATTCTCTTCGGCCGCCATTCAACGATCAACTCAGAACTGGCACGGACTGGGGGAATCCGACTGTCTAATTAAAACAAAGCATTGCGATGGCCCTAGCGGGTGTTGACGCAATGTGATTTCTGCCCAGTGCTCTGAATGTCAACGTGAAGAAATTCAAGCAAGCGCGGGTAAACGGCGGGAGTAACTATGACTCTCTTAAGTCGATAGAGTAACTATGACTCTCTTAAGGCCAAGTGGCGGCGGTGTGGCTGCATCCGGACTTGGCTTTTCGAAGTGCGGTCTTGATGTAGTCGTGCTGCTGCTGCGAGGTGCCTTCCTTGGGTTATAGTTACAGGGAGAGTGATGCGCAATACATGGGCCTAGCCCTCTTAGCCTCTCCTCTCCTGCGGTCTTCTCCCCTTCTCGTGGGCCCGCTGATTTTCGCAGAGTGGAAGACCGCACCAGGGGCTTGGGGGGGTTACCAGCCCCCCCTCGCATTATCCCTTTTTTAGTTGGGGGCAGTAATCAAAGAATAAGTGGTGGCCCTTCCGCTGAAGGTGCCACCCCAACTCCCCCAGCACCTAGCCGGCCAACCGGCCGTGCCGAAAATCTTGTAACTTTTGCAGCTGTATACGCCTGTAGTGAGTGCCACCGCAGCTTCACCACCAAGAATGGTCTCGGGGTCCATCGCCGCCGCCAACATCTTGCGGCCGCCAACGCGGAGATCGTGACGGAGAGGCATCGCGCGAGGTGGACGGAGGAAGAAGTCCTGTCGCTCGCCAAGGCAGAGGCCGAACTGTTCCTTGAGAGGGACGCCCGGTTCTTCTTTGTGAATCAAGAACTCATCAGAATGTTCCCCGACCGAACGCTTGAGGCAATCAAGTGCCGACGGCGGCAAGCTGCCCACAAGCAGCTTGTCCGCCAGTTCATGGAGGCGCTTGAGATCGGTCGGGGGGAAGAGCCGGCGTCCCGCCGGGGAGCAGCGAGCCCGCTGCCTGACGCGGGCGAGGCCGCTGCGCCGCCTGTCGACGCAGCCGAGGACTTCGCGGCCGACACCACCGGGCCGCCGCCGGAGGGGCCGACCGACGCCGCCATCTGGGAGCATCTGGCGGGGCTACCTGTTTCCGCCCAGCGTTTCTCTGCCCTGGATCGAGTCATAGGTCTGGGGCGGGGCACGCCGCCCGATGTCATCCTGGGCATGCTCCCGGATGCCCTTGCGTCGGTCGGGTCCAGAGGGGAGAGATCGATCACCAGGACACAGCGGCCGCGCCAACCATCGAAGCGGCCGCCTGCCGCGCCGCCGACGCAGAAGCGCAAGCGGCGCCGCTGGGAATACGCGAGAACGCAGGATGCCTTCCGACGGTCGCGTGCACGTTGCGTGCGCGGCCTCTTGGATGGCACCCTGCTCCAGCCGCCACCTGCCATCCCTGGTCTGCTGGACTTCTGGGCGGACCTCTTCACTAAGAAGCCCGTCTCCACCGCGGGCCTCATTCGTGACCGCCTCCTCCCGCACTCGGAGCCTGTCGCTCTTGAGTGCCTATGGGGGCCGGTCACACATGAGGAGGTCGCCGCCGCGTTGCCGCCCAGGGGATCAGCAGCTGGGCCGGACGGCCTTACCCCAGCGGAGTTGCGGCGCCTGCCGCACGAAGTCCTGGTGAAAGTGATGAATCTCTTCCTTCTGGCCCGCGCCCTTCCGGAACGCCTGCTTCGCGCGCGGACGTCCCTTCTCCCGAAAACGGCTGCACCAACATCCCCCGCTGACTTTCGCCCCATTACGGTCTGCTCGGTGTTGGCGCGGACCTTTCACAAGGTCCTCGCGTCACGCCTGATGCGCGCATGTGCTGTGGACGAACGTCAGCGGGCATTCATCCCTCGGGATGGGATGTTGGAAAATACCTTCATCTTGGACACTGCCCTCACCGACGCAGTTCGCTCCTGCCGCTCTGTCTTTGTGGCATCGATCGACGTATCTAAGGCATTCGATTCGGTAGATCATGCTGCCCTTCGGCCCGTGCTGAAGGCGCATGGCCTGCCGGATTGCTTTGTCGAGTATGTCGAGCGGTGCTACGAGGGCAGCACGACAGTGATAGCGGACGGCGCCGGCGTGGGCGTGTCTGTGCAGCCAGCACG
>NW_026047379.1:30000-42500 GCF_023864345.2 Schistocerca serialis cubense
AGGTCCACCCACAAAACAGAATATCCCACCCTTCCGACATCCGCCATTGCTCAGTTAAGCCACGAACACCCACACATGTCCTACACAGGGGTGCACCCAACATCACAATACTGCCTCCTGTCACAGTACACAAACAATGGCAGGAATGAAAGACACACATCTGCCATAACCTTGGAATCGGAGCGCCGCCTGTCATGAGCCACAAGTGCATCCTGACGTGACAAATCGGATGATCCCGCAGGCATGCACTTACGATAATCACTATCAACGAACCTGCCGCCCCCCCCCCCCCAAATACACCTTTCCCTACAACAATGTGTACCTTAACCTAAGCGATATTGTACCTTAACCTCAGCTATATCGTACCTTAACCTAACCTACATTGCGCCTTAACCTAACCTACGTTGTACCTTAACCTACGTTGTACCTTAACCTAACCTACGTTGTACCTTAACCTAACCTACGTTGTACCTTAACCTAACCTACGTTGTACCTTAACCTAACCTACGTTGTGCCTTAACCTAACCTATGTTGTGCCTTAACCTAACCTATGTTGTGCCTTAACCTAACCTATGTTGTGCCTTAACCTAACCTATGTTGTGCCTTAACCTAACCTATGTTGTGCCTTAACCTACCTATGTTGTGCCTTAACCTAACCTATGTTGTGCCTTAACCTAACCTATGTTGTGCCTTAACCTAACATATGTTGTGCCTTAACCTAACCTATGTTGTGCCTTAACCTAACCTACGTTGTGCCTTAACCTAACCTATGTTGTGCCTTAACCTAACCTATGTTGTGCCCTAACCTAACCTATGTTGTGCCTTAACCTAACCTATGTTGTGCCTTAACCTAACCTATGTTGTGCCTTAACCTAACCTATGTTGTGCCTTAACCTAACCTATGTTGTGCCTTAACCTAACCTATGTTGTGCCTTAACCTAACCCATGTTGTGCCTTAACCTAACCCATGTTGTGCCTTAACCTAACCCATGTTGTGCCTTAACCTAACCCATGTTGTGCCTTAACCTAACCCATGTTGTGCCTTAACCTAACCCATGTTGTGCCTTAACCTAACCCATGTTGTGCCTTAACCTAACCCATGTTGTGCCTTAACCTAACCCATGTTGTGCCTTAACCTAACCCATATTGTACCTTAACCTAACCCATATTGTACCTTAACCTAACCCATATTGTACCTTAACCTAACCCATATTGTACCTTAACCTAACCCATATTGTACCTTAACCTAACCTAATTTGTGCCTCAACGTAACCTAATTTGTGCCTCAACGTAACCTAATTTGTGCCTCAACGTAACCTAATTTGTGCCTCAACGTAACCCATGTTGTGCCTCAACGTAACCCATGTTGTGCCTCAACGTAACCCATGTTGTGCCTCAACGTAACCCATGTTGTGCCTCAACGTAACCCATGTTGTGCCTCAACGTAACCCATGTTGTGCCTCAACGTAACCCATGTTGTGCCTCAACGTAACCCATGTTGTGCCTCAACCTAACCCATGTTGTGCCTCAACGTAACCCATGTTGTGCCTCAACGTAACCCATGTTGTGCCTCAACGTAACCCATGTTGTGCCTCAACGTAACCCATGTTGTGCCTCAACGTAACCCATGTTGTGCCTCAACGTAACCCATGTTGTGCCTCAACGTAACCCATGTTGTGCCTCAACGTAACCCATGTTGTGCCTCAACGTAACCCATGTTGTGCCTCAACGTAACCCATGTTGTGCCTCAACGTAACCCATGTTGTGCCTCAACGTAACCCATGTTGTGCCTCAACGTAACCCATGTTGTGCCTTAACGTAACCCATGTTGTGCCTTAACGTAACCCATGTTGTGCCTTAACGTAACCCATGTTGTGCCTTAACGTAACCCATGTTGTGCCTTAACGTAACCCATGTTGTGCCTTAACGTAACCCATGTTGTGCCTTAACGTAACCCATGTTGTGCCTTAACGTAACCCATGTTGTGCCTTAACGTAACCCATGTTGTGCCTTAACGTAACCCATGTTGTGCCTTAACGTAACCCATGTTGTGCCTTAACGTAACCCAATTTGTGCTTTAACGTAACCTAATTTGTGCTTTAACGTAACCTAATTTGTGCTTTAACGTAACCTAATTTGTGCTTTAACGTAACCTAATTTGTGCTTTAACGTAACCTAATTTGTGCTTTAACGTAACCTAATTTGTGCTTTAACGTAACCTAATTTGTGCTTTAACGTAACCTAATTTGTGCTTTAACGTAACCTAATTTGTGCTTTAACGTAACCTAATTTGTGCTTTAACGTAACCTAATTTGTGCTTTAACGTAACCTAATTTGTGCTTTAACGTAACCTAATTTGTGCTTTAACGTAACCTAATTTGTGCTTTAACGTAACCCATGTTGTGCCTTAACCTAACCTATATTGCGCCTTAACCTGACGCACGTTGTCGCTGAACCTGCTCTGTAATTGTTATGCAACTCGTTAAATTAGTGTAGTGTTGCCTAACCGCAACCCTCGCAATATAGTTCGCTATTCGCACTGCCCGGTCCCCTGTGTATCGCGTCATGTTAAACACCTTGCAGGTGTTGCTGACTTTCCACATGCTCCTGCTATACACTGTAATGTGGATAGCAGCAGGACGTACATGCCCCCCCCCCTTCCCCCCTGCCTTCGCAAGCTGGTCGTTGAGAAGTTTGCATGTTCAATGCCCTTCGCATGCCGACGTACTCAGCCTACGTTGTGGTACGGCCTGTCACCTGTCCGCCGATGTACGCAAAACCCACAAACTGTACTGCACATTGGTCCGTATGTACTGAATGATACATCGTGGCACATGTGTGACCGTACGACGACTGCGCCTAGCAACGGCAGACCATACAGTCCAAATATTGTGCACGCAGCTACGTGTCGTCTCCCTATAAGAGCTGGATTGCAGTGTGGTACGCCATTCAGACGTGTGGGAGGAACGGACGCCCTGGATGGCGATCAGCATGAGCAGTCTGTTGATGTAGTGGAGCGTGTATTCGGACGTAGTCGTCTCTTCTCACACACCGTGATAGCATGTTGCACCGCGTTCCACATCTGCGACATCCTGCAGAGGCCGGCTGACAGTCGTTCGCGCAATGGACACCGCATACGTACGGGGGCTACCTTCCACGTGTTCTCGAGGCGTGCACATGTTGTTGCGTCTATGTGGGCAGACGTAGTGTGTTGTGACACCTGACACAGGCATGCAATACTCGTTGCAAATGGCGATGGACGTCTACGTTTGCTGGTGACGTTACGCAAATGAACAACAGGTAACCCGTTGTGGTGCGGTTGTTCTCGCTAGAGGTGAATCAGTGTTGGCGACGATCGGTCGAGCTATTAACCGGTTGTTTCAGGGATACCCACCATGCCCACGAACGTGAAAGGGGACCCACCATGCCCACGAACGTGAAAGGGGATCTGGGTGTGAGGCGATACGCGGCGGTGGCTGGGTGGGACCGTCCCCGGCCGGTGAGGGGGGGCCGCCCGGCGTGCTGGCAGCGCGGTGCGTGGGCGCACGCGCTACAGCCGGCTGGTGGGGGCGGCCAGTGGCAGGCGCGCCGGCCGACGGACGCGGCAGGCGGCGCAGCTGCGCGCCGGCGCCCCCTGCTCGCGGCGCCTTGCGGCCAAAGCAGGTCCTCGCGGGCCCGGTGCGAAGCGCGGTGGCCATCTGCAGTGTGCTGGTCCGATTGAGGACTGTGTGCGCTGAGGATGCGCCGCCGCCCGGCGCTCGGCGCCGCGACGCCGTCTGCTGCTCGGTCGCCCCAGCGGTTCTCGCAGGTGGTTTGTATCGCAGCTGTGCGGACGTGTTGGCGCGTGCGCTGTGCTGGGAGAGTTCGCTTCGGCACCCAAGTGGGGCTTTTGTCCTTCTGTGGCGCTGGCGTTGGAGCTGCCGGTCACCGTAGGTGGCGCGTGTTGTCTCCCGCCGGCAATGCCACGACAGCACGCTCCCGGGCCTCTGTCGGCAGCGGCAAGCTCAGTTGGGAGCACGGGTGGTCGCACCTAAAGCGTCTACTCGCCTAACTCCGGGCGATTGCGCCTCTCTCGAACCCGACCAAGTACTTAGGACGGCGCTGCGCGCCGCCGGGACCTGAGAGGGTTTCGAGGTGTGTTGTGCAGGGGAGCTCAGCCTCCTCCTGTTTGCAGAATAATTGAGCGGACGCTTGCGTGTTCGCGCGGGCCCCCGGGACACACTCCCGGGCGGCCGGCTGCTCAGCTCTAGTTGACGCAGCTCCCTGGTTGATCCTGCCAGTAGTCATATGCTTGTCTCAAAGATTAAGCCATGCATGTCTCAGTACAAGCCGCATTAAGGTGAAACCGCGAATGGCTCATTAAATCAGTTATGGTTCCTTAGATCGTACCCACGTTACTTGGATAACTGTGGTAATTCTAGAGCTAATACATGCAAACAGAGTCCCGACCAGAGATGGAAGGGACGCTTTTATTAGATCAAAACCAATCGGTCGGCTCGTCCGGTCCGTTTGCCTTGGTGACTCTGAATAACTTTGGGCTGATCGCACGGTCCTCGTACCGGCGACGCATCTTTCAAATGTCTGCCTTATCAACTGTCGATGGTAGGTTCTGCGCCTACCATGGTTGTAACGGGTAACGGGGAATCAGGGTTCGATTCCGGAGAGGGAGCCTGAGAAACGGCTACCACATCCAAGGAAGGCAGCAGGCGCGCAAATTACCCACTCCCGGCACGGGGAGGTAGTGACGAAAAATAACGATACGGGACTCATCCGAGGCCCCGTAATCGGAATGAGTACACTTTAAATCCTTTAACGAGTATCTATTGGAGGGCAAGTCTGGTGCCAGCAGCCGCGGTAATTCCAGCTCCAATAGCGTATATTAAAGTTGTTGCGGTTAAAAAGCTCGTAGTTGGATTTGTGTCCCACGCTGTTGGTTCACCGCCCGTCGGTGTTTAACTGGCATGTATCGTGGGACGTCCTGCCGGTGGGGCGAGCCGAAGGCGTGCGACCGCCTCGTGCGTGCTCGTGCGTCCCGAGGCGGACCCCGTTGAAATCCTACCAGGGTGCTCTTTATTGAGTGTCTCGGTGGGCCGGCACGTTTACTTTGAACAAATTAGAGTGCTTAAAGCAGGCAAGCCCGCCTGAATACTGTGTGCATGGAATAATGGAATAGGACCTCGGTTCTATTTTGTTGGTTTTCGGAACCCGAGGTAATGATTAATAGGGACAGGCGGGGGCATTCGTATTGCGACGTTAGAGGTGAAATTCTTGGATCGTCGCAAGACGAACAGAAGCGAAAGCATTTGCCAAGTATGTTTTCATTAATCAAGAACGAAAGTTAGAGGTTCGAAGGCGATCAGATACCGCCCTAGTTCTAACCATAAACGATGCCAGCCAGCGATCCGCCGCAGTTCCTCCGATGACTCGGCGGGCAGCCTCCGGGAAACCAAAGCTTTTGGGTTCCGGGGGAAGTATGGTTGCAAAGCTGAAACTTAAAGGAATTGACGGAAGGGCACCACCAGGAGTGGAGCCTGCGGCTTAATTTGACTCAACACGGGAAACCTCACCAGGCCCGGACACCGGAAGGATTGACAGATTGATAGCTCTTTCTTGATTCGGTGGGTGGTGGTGCATGGCCGTTCTTAGTTGGTGGAGCGATTTGTCTGGTTAATTCCGATAACGAACGAGACTCTAGCCTGCTAACTAGTCGCGTGACATCCTTCGTGCTGTCAGCGATTACTTTTCTTCTTAGAGGGACAGGCGGCTTCTAGCCGCACGAGATTGAGCAATAACAGGTCTGTGATGCCCTTAGATGTTCTGGGCCGCACGCGCGCTACACTGAAGGAATCAGCGTGTCTTCCTAGGCCGAAAGGTCGGGGTAACCCGCTGAACCTCCTTCGTGCTAGGGATTGGGGCTTGCAATTGTTCCCCATGAACGAGGAATTCCCAGTAAGCGCGAGTCATAAGCTCGCGTTGATTACGTCCCTGCCCTTTGTACACACCGCCCGTCGCTACTACCGATTGAATGATTTAGTGAGGTCTTCGGACTGGTACGCGGCATTGACTCTGTCGTTGCCGATGCTACCGGAAAGATGACCAAACTTGATCATTTAGAGGAAGTAAAAGTCGTAACAAGGTTTCCGTAAGTGAACCTGCGGAAGGATCATTACCGACTAGACTGCATGTCTTTCGATGTGCGTGTCGTGTCGCGCAACACGCAGCTACCTGTACGGCTCGCAGTAGCCGTGCGCCGCGTGCGGAACCACGCGTTCGTCTCAAAACTAAAGGCAATGTTGTGTGGTACGAGAGCTGAAGCGCTGGAGCGGCTGGCCTGCGGCACCTGGCGCCTGGCGCCGGTTTTGAATGACTTTCGCCCGACTGCCTGTCCGCTCCGGTGTGGAGCCGTACGACGCCCATCGGCCGTGAGGCCGTTGGACACTGAACGCTGGAACAGGGCCGCCACACGCCTCAGTCCCGCCTATGCAACTGTCTCGAAAGAGATGGTGGAAACTATGAAAAGATCACCCAGGACGGTGGATCACTCGGCTCGTGGGTCGATGAAGAACGCAGCAAATTGCGCGTCGACATGTGAACTGCAGGACACATGAACATCGACGTTTCGAACGCACATTGCGGTCCATGGATTCCGTTCCCGGGCCACGTCTGGCTGAGGGTCGGCTACGTATACTGAAGCGCGCGGCGTTTGCCCCGCTTCGCAGACCTGGGAGTGTCGTGGCCGCCTGTGGGGCCGGCCGCGTCTCCTTAAACGTGCGATGCGCGCCCGTCGCCTGGCGGTTCGCATACCGGTACTTACTCGGTAGCGTGCACAGCCGGCTGGCGGTGTGGCGTGCGACACCTCGTACAACGACCTCAGAGCAGGCGAGACTACCCGCTGAATTTAAGCATATTACTAAGCGGAGGAAAAGAAACTAACAAGGATTCCCCCAGTAGCGGCGAGCGAACAGGGAAGAGTCCAGCACCGAACCCCGCAGGCTGCCGCCTGTCGTGGCATGTGGTGTTTGGGAGGGTCCACTACCCCGACGCCTCGCGCCGAGCCCAAGTCCAACTTGAATGAGGCCACGGCCCGTAGAGGGTGCCAGGCCCGTAGCGGCCGGTGCGAGCGTCGGCGGGACCTCTCCTTCGAGTCGGGTTGCTTGAGAGTGCAGCTCCAAGTGGGTGGTAAACTCCATCTGAGACTAAATATGACCACGAGACCGATAGCGAACAAGTACCGTGAGGGAAAGTTGAAAAGAACTTTGAAGAGAGAGTTCAAAAGTACGTGAAACCGTTCTGGGGTAAACGTGAGAAGTCCGAAAGGTCGAACGGGTGAGATTCACGCCCATCCGGCCACTGGCCTCCGCCCTCGGCAGATGGGGCCGGCCGCCCGCGCGGAGCAATCCGCGGCGGGGTCGTGTCCGGTTGCCTTTCCACTCGCCGCGGGGTGGGGCCGTTCCGGTGTGCGGTGGGCCGCACTTCTCCCCTAGTAGGACGTCGCGACCCGCTGGGTGCCGGCCTACGGCCCGGGTGCGCAGCCTGTCCTTCCGCGGGCCTCGGTTCGCGTCTGTTGGGCAGAGCCCCGGTGTCCTGGCTGGCTGCCCGGCGGTATATCTGGAGGAGTCGATTCGCCCCTTTGGGCGCTCGGGCTCCCGGCAAGCGCGCGCGGTTCTTCCCGGATGACGGACCTACCTGGCCCGGCCCCGGACCCGCGCCGCTGTTGGCTCGGGATGCTCTCGGGCGGAATAATCGCTCCCGTCAGCGGCGCTTCAGCTTTGGACAATTTCACGACCCGTCTTGAAACACGGACCAAGGAGTCTAACATGTGCGCGAGTCATTGGGCTGTACGAAACCTAAAGGCGTAATGAAAGTGAAGGTCTCGCCTTGCGCGGGCCGAGGGAGGATGGGGCTTCCCCGCCCTTCACGGGGCGGCGGCCTCCGCACTCCCGGGGCGTCTCGTCCTCATTGCGAGGTGAGGCGCACCTAGAGCGTACACGTTGGGACCCGAAAGATGGTGAACTATGCCTGGCCAGGACGAAGTCAGGGGAAACCCTGATGGAGGTCCGTAGCGATTCTGACGTGCAAATCGATCGTCGGAGCTGGGTATAGGGGCGAAAGACTAATCGAACCATCTAGTAGCTGGTTCCCTCCGAAGTTTCCCTCAGGATAGCTGGTGCTCGTACGAGTCTCATCCGGTAAAGCGAATGATTAGAGGCCTTGGGGCCGAAACGACCTCAACCTATTCTCAAACTTTAAATGGGTGAGATCTCCGGCTTGCTTGATATGCTGAAGCCGCGAGCAAACGACTCGGATCGGAGTGCCAAGTGGGCCACTTTTGGTAAGCAGAACTGGCGCTGTGGGATGAACCAAACGCCGAGTTAAGGCGCCCGAATCGACGCTCATGGGAAACCATGAAAGGCGTTGGTTGCTTAAGACAGCAGGACGGTGGCCATGGAAGTCGGAATCCGCTAAGGAGTGTGTAACAACTCACCTGCCGAAGCAACTAGCCCTGAAAATGGATGGCGCTGAAGCGTCGTGCCTATACTCGGCCGTCAGTCTGGCAGTCATGGCCGGTCCTTGCGGCCGGCCGCGAAGCCCTGACGAGTAGGAGGGTCGCGGCGGTGGGCGCAGAAGGGTCTGGGCGTGAGCCTGCCTGGAGCCGCCGTCGGTGCAGATCTTGGTGGTAGTAGCAAATACTCCAGCGAGGCCCTGGAGGGCTGACGCGGAGAAGGGTTTCGTGTGAACAGCCGTTGCACACGAGTCAGTCGATCCTAAGCCCTAGGAGAAATCCGATGTTGATGGGGGCCGTCATAGCATGATGCACTTTGTGCTGGCCCCCGTTGGGCGAAAGGGAATCCGGTTCCTATTCCGGAACCCGGCAGCGGAACCGATACAAGTCGGGCCCCTCTTTTAGAGATGCTCGTCGGGGTAACCCAAAAGGACCCGGAGACGCCGTCGGGAGATCGGGGAAGAGTTTTCTTTTCTGCATGAGCGTTCGAGTTCCCTGGAATCCTCTAGCAGGGAGATAGGGTTTGGAACGCGAAGAGCACCGCAGTTGCGGCGGTGTCCCGATCTTCCCCTCGGACCTTGAAAATCCGGGAGAGGGCCACGTGGAGGTGTCGCGCCGGTTCGTACCCATATCCGCAGCAGGTCTCCAAGGTGAAGAGCCTCTAGTCGATAGAATAATGTAGGTAAGGGAAGTCGGCAAATTGGATCCGTAACTTCGGGATAAGGATTGGCTCTGAGGATCGGGGCGTGTCGGGCTTGGTCGGGAAGTGGGTCAGCGCTAACGTGCCGGGCCTGGGCGAGGTGAGTGCCGTAGGGGTGCCGGTAAGTGCGGGCGTTTAGCGCGGGCGTGGTCTGCTCTCGCCGTTGGTCGGCCTCGTGCTGGCCGGCGGTGCAGGATGCGCGCGCCTGCGCGGCGTTCGCGCCCCGGTGCTTCAACCTGCGTGCAGGATCCGAGCTCGGTCCCGTGCCTTGGCCTCCCACGGATCTTCCTTGCTGCGAGGCCGCGTCCGCCTTAGCGTGCTCCTCCGGGGGCGCGCGGGTGCGCGGATTCTCTTCGGCCGCCATTCAACGATCAACTCAGAACTGGCACGGACTGGGGGAATCCGACTGTCTAATTAAAACAAAGCATTGCGATGGCCCTAGCGGGTGTTGACGCAATGTGATTTCTGCCCAGTGCTCTGAATGTCAACGTGAAGAAATTCAAGCAAGCGCGGGTAAACGGCGGGAGTAACTATGACTCTCTTAACCAGGGGCTTGGGGGGGTTACCAGCCCCCCCTCGCACTATCCCTTTTTTTAGTTGGGGGCAGTATTCAGAGAAAAAGTGGTGGCCCTTCCGCTGAAGGTGCCACCCCAACTCCCCCAGCACCTAGCCGGCCAACCGGCCGTGCCGAAAATCTTGTAACTTTTGCAGCTGTATACGCCTGTAGTGAGTGCCACCGCAGCTTCACCACCAAGAACGGTCTCGGGGTCCATCGCCGCCGCCAACACCTTGCGGCCGCCAACGCGGAGATCGTCACGGAGAGGCATCGCGCGAGGTGGACGGAGGAAGAAGTCCTCTCGCTCGCCAAGGCGGAGGCCGAACTGTTCCTCGAGAGGGACGCCCGGTTCTTCTTTGTAAATCAAGAGCTCATCAGGATGTTCCCCGACCGAACGCTTGAGGCAATCAAGTGCCGACGGCGGCAAGCTGCCCACAAGCAGCTTGTCCGCCAATTCATGGAGGCGCTTGAGATCGGTCGGGGGGAAGAGCCGGCGTCCCGCCGGGGAGCAGCGAGCCCGCTGCCTGACGCGGGCGAGGCCGCTGCGCCGCCCGTCGACGCAGCCGAGGACTTCGCGGCCGACACCACCGGGCCGCCGCCGGAGGGGCCGACTGACGCCGCCATCTGGGAGCATCTGGCGGGGCTACCCGCTTCCGCCCAGCGTTTCTCTGCCCTGGATCGTGTCATAGGTCTGGGGCGGGGCACGCCGCCCGATGTCATCCTGGGCATGCTCCCGGATGCCCTTGCGTCGGTCGGGTCCAGAGGGGAGAGATCGATCACCAGGACACAGCGGCCGCGCCAACCATCGAAGCGGCCGCCTGCCGCGCCGCCGACGCAGAAGCGCAAGCGGCGCCGCTGGGAGTACGCGAGAACGCAGGATGCCTTCCGACGGTCGCGTGCACGTTGCGTGCGCGGCCTCTTGGATGGCACCCTGCTCCAGCCGCCACCTGCCATCCCTGGTCTGCTGGACTTCTGGGCGGACCTCTTCACCAAGAAGCCCATCTCCACCGCGGGCTTCATTCGTGACCGCCTCCTCCCGCACTCGGAGCCTGTCGCTCCCGAGTGCCTATGGGGGCCGGTCACACATGAGGAGGTCGCCGCCGCGTTGCCGCCCAGGGGATCAGCAGCCGGGCCGGACGGCCTTACCCCAGCGGAGTTGCGGCGCCTGCCGCACGAAGTCCTGGTGAAAGTGATGAATCTCTTCCTTCTGGCCCGCGCCCTTCCGGAACGCCTGCTTCGCGCGCGAACGTCCCTTCTCCCGAAGACGGCTGCACCAACATCCCCCGCTGACTTTCGCCCCATTACGGTCTGCTCGGTGTTGGCGCGGACCTTTCACAAGGTTCTCGCGTCACGCCTGATGCGCGCATGTGCTGTGGACGAACGTCAGCGGGCATTCATCCCTCGGGATGGGATGTTGGAAAATACCTTCATCTTGGACACTGCTCTCACCGACGCAGTTCGCTCCTGCCGCTCTGTCTTTGTGGCATCGATCGACGTATCTAAGGCATTCGATTCGGTAGATCATGCTGCCCTTCGCCCCGTGCTGAAGGCGCATGGCCTGCCGGATTGTTTTGTCGAGTATGTCGAGCGGTGCTACGAGGGCAGCACGACAGTGATAGCGGACGGCGCCGGCGTGGGCGTGTCTGTGCAGCCAGCACGGGGCGTTCGCCAGGGCGATCCCCTCTCCCCCCTCCTGTTCAACTTTGCGGTGGACTACGTTTTACGCCAACTGCCCTCCCACATCGGAGCTCGGATCCTCGGTCGCAGAGTCAACGCTGCGGCCTTTGCAGATGACGTCTTGCTGTTTGCAGCGACCCCGAGGGGCTTGCAGTCCCTCATCGACGCAGCTACCGCAGCCCTCGCCCACCTGGGGCTGCAGATCAACGCCCGGAAGTGTTTCACCCTCGCCTTAGTCGCGTCAGGGCGCGAGAAGAAGGTGAAGGTGGACAGCAATGTCACCTTCACAGCAGGCAATACCACCATGCCTGCCCTGCGTGTGGGTGAAACCTTCCGGTACCTGGGGCTGCAATTTTCCACGGCGGGTCGCTGTGTCTTCAATCCACGTCGCCACCTGGTGGAGCAGCTTGACGTCATCTCCCGAGCTCCGCTGAAGCCGCAACAGCGCCTCCACGCTCTCACCAACGTACTTCTCCCTGGCCTGTACCACGGGCTGGCCCTCAGCCGCACCCGGGTGGGTGCATTGAAGTCGGCCGACGTCACCATCCGGGCCGCCGTCAGGAGATGGTTCCGCCTTCCGGCGGACACCCCCCTGGGATACTTCCACGCTCCTGTTGCCCAGGGGGGCCTCGGCATTCCATCTTGCCGATGGATGGGTCCGACCCTCCGTCGGTCCCGTCTCCTGGCGCTGAAGAAGATAGGGCCAGCCTGCGACGGTGCAGGCATGGATGAGGTGCAGCGTGAGATTGAGGTGCTGGAGCGCCACCTAATGTGGGAGGGCCACCTCCTCAAATCGTCAACGCAGGTTGGGGAAATGTGGGCGGCGCGCCTACACATCGCCATTGACGGTGCGGCGCTCTCATCTTCTGCCGCCGTCAGTGGCCAACATCAGTGGGTCGCCGACACCAGTCGC
This sequence comes from Schistocerca serialis cubense, assembly GCF_023864345.2. Lineage (NCBI taxonomy): Eukaryota > Metazoa > Arthropoda > Insecta > Orthoptera > Acrididae > Schistocerca > Schistocerca serialis. Next base: position 42,350 of record NW_026047379.1, read on the forward strand.
CTGCTATCTGGGCGTGAATACATCGACGCCCTCCGCGCCCGCATCAACGCCTTCCCTACGAAGGCACGGCGCAGTCGCGGGCGGGAGGCGGACACCAGATGCCGCGCGGGGTGCCAGGCCGTGGAGACCGCCAACCACGTACTTCAGGCTT
>NW_026047379.1:47500-50000 GCF_023864345.2 Schistocerca serialis cubense
CCATGTTGTGCCTTAACCTAACCCATGTTGTGCCTTAACCTAACCCATGTTGTGCCTTAACCTAACCCATATTGTACCTTAACCTAACCCATATTGTACCTTAACCTAACCCATATTGTACCTTAACCTAACCCATATTGTACCTTAACCTAACCCATATTGTACCTTAACCTAACCTAATTTGTGCCTCAACGTAACCTAATTTGTGCCTCAACGTAACCTAATTTGTGCCTCAACGTAACCTAATTTGTGCCTCAACGTAACCCATGTTGTGCCTCAACGTAACCCATGTTGTGCCTCAACGTAACCCATGTTGTGCCTCAACGTAACCCATGTTGTGCCTCAACGTAACCCATGTTGTGCCTCAACGTAACCCATGTTGTGCCTCAACGTAACCCATGTTGTGCCTCAACGTAACCCATGTTGTGCCTCAACGTAACCCATGTTGTGCCTCAACGTAACCCATGTTGTGCCTCAACGTAACCCATGTTGTGCCTCAACGTAACCCATGTTGTGCCTCAACGTAACCCATGTTGTGCCTCAACGTAACCCATGTTGTGCCTCAACGTAACCCATGTTGTGCCTCAACGTAACCCATGTTGTGCCTCAACGTAACCCATGTTGTGCCTCAACGTAACCCATGTTGTGCCTCAACGTAACCCATGTTGTGCCTTAACGTAACCCATGTTGTGCCTTAACGTAACCCATGTTGTGCCTCAACGTAACCCATGTTGTGCCTCAACGTAACCCATGTTGTGCCTCAACGTAACCCATGTTGTGCCTTAACGTAACCCATGTTGTGCCTTAACGTAACCCATGTTGTGCCTTAACGTAACCCATGTTGTGCCTTAATGTAACCCATGTTGTGCCTTAACGTAACCCATGTTGTGCCTTAACGTAACCCATGTTGTGCCTTAACGTAACCCATGTTGTGCCTTAACGTAACCCATGTTGTGCCTTAACGTAACCCATGTTGTGCCTTAACGTAACCCATGTTGTGCCTTAACGTAACCCATGTTGTGCCTTAACGTAACCCAATTTGTGCTTTAACGTAACCTAATTTGTGCTTTAACGTAACCTAATTTGTGCTTTAACGTAACCTAATTTGTGCTTTAACGTAACCTAATTTGTGCTTTAACGTAACCTAATTTGTGCTTTAACGTAACCTAATTTGTGCTTTAACGTAACCTAATTTGTGCTTTAACGTAACCTAATTTGTGCTTTAACGTAACCTAATTTGTGCTTTAACGTAACCTAATTTGTGCTTTAACGTAACCTAATTTGTGCTTTAACGTAACCTAATTTGTGCTTTAACGTAACCTAATTTGTGCTTTAACGTAACCTAATTTGTGCTTTAACGTAACCCATGTTGTGCCTTAACCTAACCTATATTGCGCCTTAACCTGACGCACGTTGTCGCTGAACCTGCTCTGTAATTGTTATGCAACTCGTTAAATTAGTGTAGTGTTGCCTAACCGCAACCCTCGCAATATAGTTCGCTATTCGCACTGCCCGGTCCCCTGTGTATCGCGTCATGTTAAACACCTTGCAGGTGTTGCTGACTTTCCACATGCTCCTGCTATACACTGTAATGTGGATAGCAGCAGGACGTACATGCCCCCCCCCCCCTTCCCCCCTGCCTTCGCAAGCTGGTCGTTGAGAAGTTTGCATGTTCAATGCCCTTCGCATGCCGACGTACTCAGCCTACGTTGTGGTACGGCCTGTCACCTGTCCGCCGATGTACGCAAAACCCACAAACTGTACTGCACATTGGTCCGTATGTACTGAATGATACATCGTGGCACATGTGTGACCGTACGACGACTGCGCCTAGCAACGGCAGACCATACAGTCCAAATATTGTGCACGCAGCTACGTGTCGTCTCCCTATAAGAGCTGGATTGCAGTGTGGTACGCCATTCAGACGTGTGGGAGGAACGGACGCCCTGGATGGCGATCAGCATGAGCAGTCTGTTGATGTAGTGGAGCGTGTATTCGGACGTAGTCGTCTCTTCTCACACACCGTGATAGCATGTTGCACCGCGTTCCACATCTGCGACATCCTGCAGAGGCCGGCTGACAGTCGTTCGCGCAATGGACACCGCATACGTACGGGGGCTACCTTCCACGTGTTCTCGAGGCGTGCACATGTTGTTGCGTCTATGTGGGCAGACGTAGTGTGTTGTGACACCTGACACAGGCATGCAATACTCGTTGCAAATGGCGATGGACGTCTACGTTTGCTGGTGACGTTACGCAAATGAACAACAGGTAACCCGTTGTGGTGCGGTTGTTCTCGCTAGAGGTGAATCAGTGTTGGCGACGATCGGTCGAGCTATTAACCGGTTGTTTCAGGGATACCCACCATGCCCACGAACGTGAAAGGGGACCCACCATGCCCACGAACGTGAAAGGGGATCTGGGTGTGAGGCGATACGCGGCGGTGGCTGGGTGGGACCGTCCCCGGCCGGTGAGGGGGGGCCGCCCGGCGTGCTGGCAG
>NW_026047379.1:60000-65000 GCF_023864345.2 Schistocerca serialis cubense
GAACACCCACACATGTCCTACACAGGGGTGCACCCAACATCACAATACTGCCTCCTGTCACAGTACACAAACAATGGCAGGAATGAAAGACACACATCTGCCATAACCTTGGAATCGGAGCGCCGCCTGTCATGAGCCACAAGTGCATCCTGACGTGACAAATCGGATGATCCCGCAGGCATGCACTTACGATAATCACTATCAACGAACCTGCCGCCCCCCCCCCCCCCCCAAATACACCTTTCCCTACAACAATGTGTACCTTAACCTAAGCGATATTGTACCTTAACCTCAGCTATATCGTACCTTAACCTAACCTACATTGCGCCTTAACCTAACCTACGTTGTACCTTAACCTACGTTGTACCTTAACCTAACCTACGTTGTACCTTAACCTAACCTACGTTGTACCTTAACCTAACCTACGTTGTACCTTAACCTAACCTACGTTGTGCCTTAACCTAACCTATGTTGTGCCTTAACCTAACCTATGTTGTGCCTTAACCTAACCTATGTTGTGCCTTAACCTAACCTATGTTGTGCCTTAACCTAACCTATGTTGTGCCTTAACCTAACCTATGTTGTGCCTTAACCTAACCTATGTTGTGCCTTAACCTAACCTATGTTGTGCCTTAACCTAACATATGTTGTGCCTTAACCTAACCTATGTTGTGCCTTAACCTAACCTACGTTGTGCCTTAACCTAACCTATGTTGTGCCTTAACCTAACCTATGTTGTGCCCTAACCTAACCTATGTTGTGCCTTAACCTAACCTATGTTGTGCCTTAACCTAACCTATGTTGTGCCTTAACCTAACCTATGTTGTGCCTTAACCTAACCTATGTTGTGCCTTAACCTAACCTATGTTGTGCCTTAACCTAACCCATGTTGTGCCTTAACCTAACCCATGTTGTGCCTTAACCTAACCCATGTTGTGCCTTAACCTAACCCATGTTGTGCCTTAACCTAACCCATGTTGTGCCTTAACCTAACCCATGTTGTGCCTTAACCTAACCCATGTTGTGCCTTAACCTAACCCATGTTGTGCCTTAACCTAACCCATATTGTACCTTAACCTAACCCATATTGTACCTTAACCTAACCCATATTGTACCTTAACCTAACCCATATTGTACCTTAACCTAACCCATATTGTACCTTAACCTAACCTAATTTGTGCCTCAACGTAACCTAATTTGTGCCTCAACGTAACCTAATTTGTGCCTCAACGTAACCCATGTTGTGCCTCAACGTAACCCATGTTGTGCCTCAACGTAACCCATGTTGTGCCTCAACGTAACCCATGTTGTGCCTCAACGTAACCCATGTTGTGCCTCAACGTAACCCATGTTGTGCCTCAACGTAACCCATGTTGTGCCTCAACGTAACCCATGTTGTGCCTCAACGTAACCCATGTTGTGCCTCAACGTAACCCATGTTGTGCCTCAACGTAACCCATGTTGTGCCTCAACGTAACCCATGTTGTGCCTCAACGTAACCCATGTTGTGCCTCAACGTAACCCATGTTGTGCCTCAACGTAACCCATGTTGTGCCTCAACGTAACCCATGTTGTGCCTCAACGTAACCCATGTTGTGCCTCAACGTAACCCATGTTGTGCCTTAACGTAACCCATGTTGTGCCTTAACGTAACCCATGTTGTGCCTCAACGTAACCCATGTTGTGCCTCAACGTAACCCATGTTGTGCCTCAACGTAACCCATGTTGTGCCTCAACGTAACCCATGTTGTGCCTCAACGTAACCCATGTTGTGCCTCAACGTAACCCATGTTGTGCCTCAACGTAACCCATGTTGTGCCTTAACGTAACCCATGTTGTGCCTTAACGTAACCCATGTTGTGCCTTAACGTAACCCATGTTGTGCCTTAACGTAACCCATGTTGTGCCTTAACGTAACCCATGTTGTGCCTTAACGTAACCCATGTTGTGCCTTAACGTAACCCATGTTGTGCCTTAACGTAACCCAATTTGTGCTTTAACGTAACCTAATTTGTGCTTTAACGTAACCTAATTTGTGCTTTAACGTAACCTAATTTGTGCTTTAACGTAACCTAATTTGTGCTTTAACGTAACCTAATTTGTGCTTTAACGTAACCTAATTTGTGCTTTAACGTAACCTAATTTGTGCTTTAACGTAACCTAATTTGTGCTTTAACGTAACCTAATTTGTGCTTTAACGTAACCTAATTTGTGCTTTAACGTAACCTAATTTGTGCTTTAACGTAACCTAATTTGTGCTTTAACGTAACCTAATTTGTGCTTTAACGTAACCTAATTTGTGCTTTAACGTAACCCATGTTGTGCCTTAACCTAACCTATATTGCGCCTTAACCTGACGCACGTTGTCGCTGAACCTGCTCTGTAATTGTTATGCAACTCGTTAAATTAGTGTAGTGTTGCCTAACCGCAACCCTCGCAATATAGTTCGCTATTCGCACTGCCCGGTCCCCTGTGTATCGCGTCATGTTAAACACCTTGCAGGTGTTGCTGACTTTCCACATGCTCCTGCTATACACTGTAATGTGGATAGCAGCAGGACGTACATGCCCCCCCCCTTCCCCCCTGCCTTCGCAAGCTGGTCGTTGAGAAGTTTGCATGTTCAATGCCCTTCGCATGCCGACGTACTCAGCCTACGTTGTGGTACGGCCTGTCACCTGTCCGCCGATGTACGCAAAACCCACAAACTGTACTGCACATTGGTCCGTATGTACTGAATGATACATCGTGGCACATGTGTGACCGTACGACGACTGCGCCTAGCAACGGCAGACCATACAGTCCAAATATTGTGCACGCAGCTACGTGTCGTCTCCCTATAAGAGCTGGATTGCAGTGTGGTACGCCATTCAGACGTGTGGGAGGAACGGACGCCCTGGATGGCGATCAGCATGAGCAGTCTGTTGATGTAGTGGAGCGTGTATTCGGACGTAGTCGTCTCTTCTCACACACCGTGATAGCATGTTGCACCGCGTTCCACATCTGCGACATCCTGCAGAGGCCGGCTGACAGTCGTTCGCGCAATGGACACCGCATACGTACGGGGGCTACCTTCCACGTGTTCTCGAGGCGTGCACATGTTGTTGCGTCTATGTGGGCAGACGTAGTGTGTTGTGACACCTGACACAGGCATGCAATACTCGTTGCAAATGGCGATGGACGTCTACGTTTGCTGGTGACGTTACGCAAATGAACAACAGGTAACCCGTTGTGGTGCGGTTGTTCTCGCTAGAGGTGAATCAGTGTTGGCGACGATCGGTCGAGCTATTAACCGGTTGTTTCAGGGATACCCACCATGCCCACGAACGTGAAAGGGGACCCACCATGCCCACGAACGTGAAAGGGGATCTGGGTGTGAGGCGATACGCGGCGGTGGCTGGGTGGGACCGTCCCCGGCCGGTGAGGGGGGGCCGCCCGGCGTGCTGGCAGCGCGGTGCGTGGGCGCACGCGCTACAGCCGGCTGGTGGGGGCGGCCAGTGGCAGGCGCGCCGGCCGACGGACGCGGCAGGCGGCGCAGCTGCGCGCCGGCGCCCCCTGCTCGCGGCGCCTTGCGGCCAAAGCAGGTCCTCGCGGGCCCGGTGCGAAGCGCGGTGGCCATCTGCAGTGTGCTGGTCCGATTGAGGACTGTGTGCGCTGAGGATGCGCCGCCGCCCGGCGCTCGGCGCCGCGACGCCGTCTGCTGCTCGGTCGCCCCAGCGGTTCTCGCAGGTGGTTTGTATCGCAGCTGTGCGGACGTGTTGGCGCGTGCGCTGTGCTGGGAGAGTTCGCTTCGGCACCCAAGTGGGGCTTTTGTCCTTCTGTGGCGCTGGCGTTGGAGCTGCCGGTCACCGTAGGTGGCGCGTGTTGTCTCCCGCCGGCAATGCCACGACAGCACGCTCCCGGGCCTCTGTCGGCAGCGGCAAGCTCAGTTGGGAGCACGGGTGGTCGCACCTAAAGCGTCTACTCGCCTAACTCCGGGCGATTGCGCCTCTCTCGAACCCGACCAAGTACTTAGGACGGCGCTGCGCGCCGCCGGGACCTGAGAGGGTTTCGAGGTGTGTTGTGCAGGGGAGCTCAGCCTCCTCCTGTTTGCAGAATAATTGAGCGGACGCTTGCGTGTTCGCGCGGGCCCCCGGGACACACTCCCGGGCGGCCGGCTGCTCAGCTCTAGTTGACGCAGCTCCCTGGTTGATCCTGCCAGTAGTCATATGCTTGTCTCAAAGATTAAGCCATGCATGTCTCAGTACAAGCCGCATTAAGGTGAAACCGCGAATGGCTCATTAAATCAGTTATGGTTCCTTAGATCGTACCCACGTTACTTGGATAACTGTGGTAATTCTAGAGCTAATACATGCAAACAGAGTCCCGACCAGAGATGGAAGGGACGCTTTTATTAGATCAAAACCAATCGGTCGGCTCGTCCGGTCCGTTTGCCTTGGTGACTCTGAATAACTTTGGGCTGATCGCACGGTCCTCGTACCGGCGACGCATCTTTCAAATGTCTGCCTTATCAACTGTCGATGGTAGGTTCTGCGCCTACCATGGTTGTAACGGGTAACGGGGAATCAGGGTTCGATTCCGGAGAGGGAGCCTGAGAAACGGCTACCACATCCAAGGAAGGCAGCAGGCGCGCAAATTACCCACTCCCGGCACGGGGAGGTAGTGACGAAAAATAACGATACGGGACTCATCCGAGGCCCCGTAATCGGAATGAGTACACTTTAAATCCTTTAACGAGTATCTATTGGAGGGCAAGTCTGGTGCCAGCAGCCGCGGTAATTCCAGCTCCAATAGCGTATATTAAAGTTGTTGCGGTTAAAAAGCTCGTAGTTGGATTTGTGTCCCACGCTGTTGGTTCACCGCCCGTCGGTGTTTAACTGGCATGTATCGTGGGACGTCCTGCCGGTGGGGCGAGCCGAAGGCGTGCGACCGCCTCGTGCGTGCTCGTGCGTCCCGAGGCGGACCCCGTTGAAATCCTACCAGGGTGCTCTTTATTGAGTGTC
>NW_026047379.1:67500-72500 GCF_023864345.2 Schistocerca serialis cubense
TCCTGGCTGGCTGCCCGGCGGTATATCTGGAGGAGTCGATTCGCCCCTTTGGGCGCTCGGGCTCCCGGCAAGCGCGCGCGGTTCTTCCCGGATGACGGACCTACCTGGCCCGGCCCCGGACCCGCGCCGCTGTTGGCTCGGGATGCTCTCGGGCGGAATAATCGCTCCCGTCAGCGGCGCTTCAGCTTTGGACAATTTCACGACCCGTCTTGAAACACGGACCAAGGAGTCTAACATGTGCGCGAGTCATTGGGCTGTACGAAACCTAAAGGCGTAATGAAAGTGAAGGTCTCGCCTTGCGCGGGCCGAGGGAGGATGGGGCTTCCCCGCCCTTCACGGGGCGGCGGCCTCCGCACTCCCGGGGCGTCTCGTCCTCATTGCGAGGTGAGGCGCACCTAGAGCGTACACGTTGGGACCCGAAAGATGGTGAACTATGCCTGGCCAGGACGAAGTCAGGGGAAACCCTGATGGAGGTCCGTAGCGATTCTGACGTGCAAATCGATCGTCGGAGCTGGGTATAGGGGCGAAAGACTAATCGAACCATCTAGTAGCTGGTTCCCTCCGAAGTTTCCCTCAGGATAGCTGGTGCTCGTACGAGTCTCATCCGGTAAAGCGAATGATTAGAGGCCTTGGGGCCGAAACGACCTCAACCTATTCTCAAACTTTAAATGGGTGAGATCTCCGGCTTGCTTGATATGCTGAAGCCGCGAGCAAACGACTCGGATCGGAGTGCCAAGTGGGCCACTTTTGGTAAGCAGAACTGGCGCTGTGGGATGAACCAAACGCCGAGTTAAGGCGCCCGAATCGACGCTCATGGGAAACCATGAAAGGCGTTGGTTGCTTAAGACAGCAGGACGGTGGCCATGGAAGTCGGAATCCGCTAAGGAGTGTGTAACAACTCACCTGCCGAAGCAACTAGCCCTGAAAATGGATGGCGCTGAAGCGTCGTGCCTATACTCGGCCGTCAGTCTGGCAGTCATGGCCGGTCCTTGCGGCCGGCCGCGAAGCCCTGACGAGTAGGAGGGTCGCGGCGGTGGGCGCAGAAGGGTCTGGGCGTGAGCCTGCCTGGAGCCGCCGTCGGTGCAGATCTTGGTGGTAGTAGCAAATACTCCAGCGAGGCCCTGGAGGGCTGACGCGGAGAAGGGTTTCGTGTGAACAGCCGTTGCACACGAGTCAGTCGATCCTAAGCCCTAGGAGAAATCCGATGTTGATGGGGGCCGTCATAGCATGATGCACTTTGTGCTGGCCCCCGTTGGGCGAAAGGGAATCCGGTTCCTATTCCGGAACCCGGCAGCGGAACCGATACAAGTCGGGCCCCTCTTTTAGAGATGCTCGTCGGGGTAACCCAAAAGGACCCGGAGACGCCGTCGGGAGATCGGGGAAGAGTTTTCTTTTCTGCATGAGCGTTCGAGTTCCCTGGAATCCTCTAGCAGGGAGATAGGGTTTGGAACGCGAAGAGCACCGCAGTTGCGGCGGTGTCCCGATCTTCCCCTCGGACCTTGAAAATCCGGGAGAGGGCCACGTGGAGGTGTCGCGCCGGTTCGTACCCATATCCGCAGCAGGTCTCCAAGGTGAAGAGCCTCTAGTCGATAGAATAATGTAGGTAAGGGAAGTCGGCAAATTGGATCCGTAACTTCGGGATAAGGATTGGCTCTGAGGATCGGGGCGTGTCGGGCTTGGTCGGGAAGTGGGTCAGCGCTAACGTGCCGGGCCTGGGCGAGGTGAGTGCCGTAGGGGTGCCGGTAAGTGCGGGCGTTTAGCGCGGGCGTGGTCTGCTCTCGCCGTTGGTCGGCCTCGTGCTGGCCGGCGGTGCAGGATGCGCGCGCCTGCGCGGCGTTCGCGCCCCGGTGCTTCAACCTGCGTGCAGGATCCGAGCTCGGTCCCGTGCCTTGGCCTCCCACGGATCTTCCTTGCTGCGAGGCCGCGTCCGCCTTAGCGTGCTCCTCCGGGGGCGCGCGGGTGCGCGGATTCTCTTCGGCCGCCATTCAACGATCAACTCAGAACTGGCACGGACTGGGGGAATCCGACTGTCTAATTAAAACAAAGCATTGCGATGGCCCTAGCGGGTGTTGACGCAATGTGATTTCTGCCCAGTGCTCTGAATGTCAACGTGAAGAAATTCAAGCAAGCGCGGGTAAACGGCGGGAGTAACTATGACTCTCTTAAGGTGGCCAAGTGGCGGCGGTGTGGCTGCATCCGGACTTGGCTTTTCGAAGTGCGGTCTTGATGTAGTCGTGCTGCTGCTGCGAGGTGCCTTCCTTGGGTTATAGTTACAGGGAGAGTGATGCGCAATACATGGGCCTAGCCCTCTTAGCCTCTCCTCTCCTGCGGTCTTCTCCCCTTCTCGTGGGCCCGCTGATTTTCGCAGAGTGGAAGACCGCACCAGGGGCTTGGGGGGGTTACCAGCCCCCCCTCGCATTATCCCTTCATAGTTGGGGGCAGCCTACAAGAAACAAGAGATGGTGGCCCTTCCGCTGAAGGTGCCACCCCAGCTACCCCAGCACCTATCCGGCCAACCGGCCGTAACGAAAATGCGATAGTTTGTGTAGCTCCCTTTGCTTGCAGTGAGTGCCACCGCACTTTTACCACGAAGAACGGTCTCGGGGTCCATCGCCGCCGCCAACACCTTGCGGCCGCCAACGCTGAGATCGTGACGGAGAGGCATCGCGCGAGGTGGACGGAGGAAGAAGTCCTGTCGCTCGCCAAGGCAGAGGCCGAACTGTTCCTTGAGAGGGACGCCCGGTTCTTCTTCGTTAATCAAGAGCTTATTAGGATGTTCCCCGACCGAACGCTTGAGGCAATCAAGTGCCGACGGCGGCAAGCTGCCCACAAGCAGCTTGTCCGCCAATTCATGGAGGCGCTTGAGATCGGTCGGGGGGAAGAGCCGGCGTCCCGCCGGGGAGCAGCGAGCTCGCTGCCTGACGCGGGCGAGGCCGCTGCGCCGCCCGTCGACGCAGCCGAGGACTTCGCGGCCGACACCACCGGGCCGCCGCCGGAGGGGCCGACTGACGCCGCCATCTGGGAGCATCTGGCGGGGCTACCTGCTTCCGCCCAGCGTTTCTCTGCTCTGGATCGAGTCATTGGTCTGGGGCGGGGCACGCCGCCCGATGTCATCCTGGGCATGCTCCCGGATGCCCTTGCGTCGGTCGGGTCCAGGGGGGAGAGGTCGATCACCAGGGCACAGCGGCCGCGCCTATCATCCAAGCGGCCGCCTGCCGCCCCGCCGCTGCAGAAGCGCAAGCGGCGCCGCTGGGAGTTCGCGCGGACACAGGACGCCTTCCGCAGGTCGCGTGCACGTTGCGTGCGCGGCTTGCTGGACGGCACCCTGCTGCAGCCGCCACCCGACATCCCCGGTCTGCTGGACTTCTGGGCGGACCTCTTCACGAAGAAGCCGATCTCCACCGCTGGCTTCATCCGTGACCGCCTTCTCCCGCACTCGGAGCCTGTCGCTCCTGAGTGCCTATGGGGGCCGGTCACACGTGAGGAGGTCGCTGCTGCCTTGCCGCCCAGGGGATCGGCGGCCGGGCCGGACGGCCTGACTCCAGCGGAGCTGCGGCGCCTGCCGCATGAAGTCCTGGTGAAACTCTTGAACCTCTTCCTCCTGGCCCGCGCCCTCCCCGAGCGTCTGCTTCGCGCCCGGACGTCACTTCTCCCCAAAACGGCTGCACCAACATCCCCCGCTGACTTTCGCCCCATTACGGTCTGCTCGGTGTTGGCGCGGACCTTTCACAAGGTTCTCGCGTCACGCCTGATGCGTGCATGTGCTGTGGACGAACGTCAGCGGGCATTCATCCCCCGGGATTGGATGTTGGAAAACACCTTCATCTTGGACACTGCTCTCACCGACGCAGTCCGCTCCTGTCGCTCTGTTTTTGTGGCATCGATCGACGTCTCTAAAGCGTTCGATTCGGTGGACCATGCTGCCCTCCGCCCCGTGCTGAGGGCTCATGGCCTGCCGGATTGCTTTATTGAGTACGTCGAAAGGTGTTACGAGGGTAGCACGACGGTGATAGCGGGCGGCGCCGACGTGGGCGTGCCCCTGCAGCCGGCAAGGGGTGTGCGTCAGGGTGACCCCCTCTCCCCCCTCCTTTTCAATTTTGCGGTGGACTATGTTTTGAGTCAACTTCCCTCCCACATCGGAGCTCGGATCCTCGGCCGCAGAGTCAACGCTGCGGCCTTCGCAGATGACGTCCTGCTTTTTGCATCGACCGCGAGGGGATTGCAGTCCCTCATCGACGCAGCCGTCGCAGCCCTCGGCCATCTGGGGCTGCAGATCAACGCCCGGAAGTGTTTCACCCTCGCTTTAGTCGCGTCTGGGCGTGACAAGAAGGTGAAGGTCGACGCCGACGTTACCTTCAAAGCGGGCAACGCCACCATGCCCGCCCTACGTGTGGGTGAAACCTTCCGGTATCTGGGACTGCAATTCTCCACCGCGGGTCGCTGCGTGTTCAACCCACGACGCCACCTGGTGGAGCAGCTGGACGTCATCTCCCGAGCCCCGCTTAAGCCGCAACAGCGCCTCTACGCCCTCACCAACGTACTTCTCCCAGGCCTGTACCACGGGCTGGCCCTCAGCCGCACCCGAGTGGGTGCGTTGAAAGCGGCAGACGTGACCATCCGGGCCGCCGTCAGGAGATGGTTCCGCCTTCCGGCGGACACTCCCCTGGGCTACTTCCATGCTCCTGTAGCCCAGGGAGGCCTCGGCATCCCATCATGCCGATGGATGGGGCCAACACTCCGCCGGTCCCGTCTCCTGGCGCTGAAGAGGATTGGACCAGCCCCCGACGGTGCAGGCCGGGACGAGGTGCAGCGTGAGATTGAGGTGCTGGAGCGGCATCTTATGTGGGAGGGCCACCTCCTCAAATCGTCGACGCAGGTTGGAGAGATGTGGGCCGCGCGCCTGCACGTTGCCTTTGACGGTGCGGCGCTGTCATCTTCCGCCGCCGTCAAGGGGCAACACCAGTGGGTCGCTGACACCAGTCGCCTGCTATCTGGGCGTA
>NW_026047379.1:77500-80000 GCF_023864345.2 Schistocerca serialis cubense
ACCCATGTTGTGCCTTAACCTAACCCATGTTGTGCCTTAACCTAACCCATGTTGTGCCTTAACCTAACCCATGTTGTGCCTTAACCTAACCCATGTTGTGCCTTAACCTAACCCATGTTGTGCCTTAACCTAACCCATGTTGTGCCTTAACCTAACCCATGTTGTGCCTTAACCTAACCCATATTGTACCTTAACCTAACCCATATTGTACCTTAACCTAACCCATATTGTACCTTAACCTAACCCATATTGTACCTTAACCTAACCCATATTGTACCTTAACCTAACCTAATTTGTGCCTCAACGTAACCTAATTTGTGCCTCAACGTAACCTAATTTGTGCCTCAACGTAACCTAATTTGTGCCTCAACGTAACCCATGTTGTGCCTCAACGTAACCCATGTTGTGCCTCAACGTAACCCATGTTGTGCCTCAACGTAACCCATGTTGTGCCTCAACGTAACCCATGTTGTGCCTCAACGTAACCCATGTTGTGCCTCAACGTAACCCATGTTGTGCCTCAACGTAACCCATGTTGTGCCTCAACGTAACCCATGTTGTGCCTCAACGTAACCCATGTTGTGCCTCAACGTAACCCATGTTGTGCCTCAACGTAACCCATGTTGTGCCTCAACGTAACCCATGTTGTGCCTCAACGTAACCCATGTTGTGCCTCAACGTAACCCATGTTGTGCCTCAACGTAACCCATGTTGTGCCTTAACGTAACCCATGTTGTGCCTTAACGTAACCCATGTTGTGCCTCAACGTAACCCATGTTGTGCCTCAACGTAACCCATGTTGTGCCTCAACGTAACCCATGTTGTGCCTCAACGTAACCCATGTTGTGCCTTAACGTAACCCATGTTGTGCCTTAACGTAACCCATGTTGTGCCTTAACGTAACCCATGTTGTGCCTTAACGTAACCCATGTTGTGCCTTAACGTAACCCATGTTGTGCCTTAACGTAACCCATGTTGTGCCTTAACGTAACCCATGTTGTGCCTTAACGTAACCCATGTTGTGCCTTAACGTAACCCATGTTGTGCCTTAACGTAACCCATGTTGTGCCTTAACGTAACCCAATTTGTGCTTTAACGTAACCTAATTTGTGCTTTAACGTAACCTAATTTGTGCTTTAACGTAACCTAATTTGTGCTTTAACGTAACCTAATTTGTGCTTTAACGTAACCTAATTTGTGCTTTAACGTAACCTAATTTGTGCTTTAACGTAACCTAATTTGTGCTTTAACGTAACCTAATTTGTGCTTTAACGTAACCTAATTTGTGCTTTAACGTAACCTAATTTGTGCTTTAACGTAACCTAATTTGTGCTTTAACGTAACCTAATTTGTGCTTTAACGTAACCTAATTTGTGCTTTAACGTAACCCATGTTGTGCCTTAACCTAACCTATATTGCGCCTTAACCTGACGCACGTTGTCGCTGAACCTGCTCTGTAATTGTTATGCAACTCGTTAAATTAGTGTAGTGTTGCCTAACCGCAACCCTCGCAATATAGTTCGCTATTCGCACTGCCCGGTCCCCTGTGTATCGCGTCATGTTAAACACCTTGCAGGTGTTGCTGACTTTCCACATGCTCCTGCTATACACTGTAATGTGGATAGCAGCAGGACGTACATGCCCCCCCCCCTTCCCCCCTGCCTTCGCAAGCTGGTCGTTGAGAAGTTTGCATGTTCAATGCCCTTCGCATGCCGACGTACTCAGCCTACGTTGTGGTACGGCCTGTCACCTGTCCGCCGATGTACGCAAAACCCACAAACTGTACTGCACATTGGTCCGTATGTACTGAATGATACATCGTGGCACATGTGTGACCGTACGACGACTGCGCCTAGCAACGGCAGACCATACAGTCCAAATATTGTGCACGCAGCTACGTGTCGTCTCCCTATAAGAGCTGGATTGCAGTGTGGTACGCCATTCAGACGTGTGGGAGGAACGGACGCCCTGGATGGCGATCAGCATGAGCAGTCTGTTGATGTAGTGGAGCGTGTATTCGGACGTAGTCGTCTCTTCTCACACACCGTGATAGCATGTTGCACCGCGTTCCACATCTGCGACATCCTGCAGAGGCCGGCTGACAGTCGTTCGCGCAATGGACACCGCATACGTACGGGGGCTACCTTCCACGTGTTCTCGAGGCGTGCACATGTTGTTGCGTCTATGTGGGCAGACGTAGTGTGTTGTGACACCTGACACAGGCATGCAATACTCGTTGCAAATGGCGATGGACGTCTACGTTTGCTGGTGACGTTACGCAAATGAACAACAGGTAACCCGTTGTGGTGCGGTTGTTCTCGCTAGAGGTGAATCAGTGTTGGCGACGATCGGTCGAGCTATTAACCGGTTGTTTCAGGGATACCCACCATGCCCACGAACGTGAAAGGGGACCCACCATGCCCACGAACGTGAAAGGGGATCTGGGTGTGAGGCGATACGCGGCGGTGGCTGGGTGGGACCGTCCCCGGCCGGTGAGGGG
>NW_026047379.1:85000-87500 GCF_023864345.2 Schistocerca serialis cubense
AAATGGATGGCGCTGAAGCGTCGTGCCTATACTCGGCCGTCAGTCTGGCAGTCATGGCCGGTCCTTGCGGCCGGCCGCGAAGCCCTGACGAGTAGGAGGGTCGCGGCGGTGGGCGCAGAAGGGTCTGGGCGTGAGCCTGCCTGGAGCCGCCGTCGGTGCAGATCTTGGTGGTAGTAGCAAATACTCCAGCGAGGCCCTGGAGGGCTGACGCGGAGAAGGGTTTCGTGTGAACAGCCGTTGCACACGAGTCAGTCGATCCTAAGCCCTAGGAGAAATCCGATGTTGATGGGGGCCGTCATAGCATGATGCACTTTGTGCTGGCCCCCGTTGGGCGAAAGGGAATCCGGTTCCTATTCCGGAACCCGGCAGCGGAACCGATACAAGTCGGGCCCCTCTTTTAGAGATGCTCGTCGGGGTAACCCAAAAGGACCCGGAGACGCCGTCGGGAGATCGGGGAAGAGTTTTCTTTTCTGCATGAGCGTTCGAGTTCCCTGGAATCCTCTAGCAGGGAGATAGGGTTTGGAACGCGAAGAGCACCGCAGTTGCGGCGGTGTCCCGATCTTCCCCTCGGACCTTGAAAATCCGGGAGAGGGCCACGTGGAGGTGTCGCGCCGGTTCGTACCCATATCCGCAGCAGGTCTCCAAGGTGAAGAGCCTCTAGTCGATAGAATAATGTAGGTAAGGGAAGTCGGCAAATTGGATCCGTAACTTCGGGATAAGGATTGGCTCTGAGGATCGGGGCGTGTCGGGCTTGGTCGGGAAGTGGGTCAGCGCTAACGTGCCGGGCCTGGGCGAGGTGAGTGCCGTAGGGGTGCCGGTAAGTGCGGGCGTTTAGCGCGGGCGTGGTCTGCTCTCGCCGTTGGTCGGCCTCGTGCTGGCCGGCGGTGCAGGATGCGCGCGCCTGCGCGGCGTTCGCGCCCCGGTGCTTCAACCTGCGTGCAGGATCCGAGCTCGGTCCCGTGCCTTGGCCTCCCACGGATCTTCCTTGCTGCGAGGCCGCGTCCGCCTTAGCGTGCTCCTCCGGGGGCGCGCGGGTGCGCGGATTCTCTTCGGCCGCCATTCAACGATCAACTCAGAACTGGCACGGACTGGGGGAATCCGACTGTCTAATTAAAACAAAGCATTGCGATGACCCTAGCGGGTGTTGACGCAATGTGATTTCTGCCCAGTGCTCTGAATGTCAACGTGAAGAAATTCAAGCAAGCGCGGGTAAACGGCGGGAGTAACTATGACTCTCTTAAGTAACTCTCTTAAGGTGGCCAAGTGGCGGCGGTGTGGCTGCATCCGGACTTGGCTTTTCGAAGTGCGGTCTTGATGTAGTCGTGCTGCTGCTGCGAGGTGCCTTCCTTGGGTTATGGTTACAGGGAGAGTGATGCGCAATACATGGGCCTAGCCCTCTTAGCCTCTCCTCTCCTGCGGTCTTCTCCCCTTCTCGTGGGCCCGCTGATTTTCGCAGAGTGGAAGACCGCACCAGGGGCTTGGGGGGGTTACCAGCCCCCCCTCGCACTATCCCTTTGTTTAGTTGGGGGCAGTATTCAGAGAAAAAGTGGTGGCCCTTCCGCTGAAGGTGCCACCCCAACTCCCCCAGCACCTAGCCGGCCAACCGGCCGTGCCGAAAATCTTGTAACTTTTGCAGCTGTATACGCCTGTAGTGAGTGCCACCGCAGCTTCACCACCAAGAACGGTCTCGGGGTCCATCGCCGCCGCCAACACCTTGCGGCCGCCAACGCGGAGATCGTCACGGAGAGGCATCGCGCGAGGTGGACGGAGGAAGAAGTCCTGTCGCTCGCCAAGGCGGAGGCCGAACTGTTCCTCGAGAGGGACGCCCGGTTCTTCTTTGTAAATCAAGAGCTCATCAGGATGTTCCCCGACCGAACGCTTGAGGCAATCAAGTGCCGACGGCGGCAAGCTGCCCACAAGCAGCTTGTCCGCCAATTCATGGAGGCGCTTGAGATCGGTCGGGGGGAAGAGCCGGCGTCCCGCCGGGGAGCAGCGAGCCCGCTGCCTGACGCGGGCGAGGCCGCTGCGCCGCCCGTCGACGCAGCCGAGGACTTCGCGGCCGACACCACCGGGCCGCCGCCGGAGGGGCCGACTGACGCCGCCATCTGGGAGCATCTGGCGGGGCTACCCGCTTCCGCCCAGCGTTTCTCTGCCCTGGATCGTGTCATAGGTCTGGGGCGGGGCACGCCGCCCGATGTCATCCTGGGCATGCTCCCGGATGCCCTTGCGTCGGTCGGGTCCAGAGGGGAGAGATCGATCACCAGGACACAGCGGCCGCGCCAACCATCGAAGCGGCCGCCTGCCGCGCCGCCGACGCAGAAGCGCAAGCGGCGCCGCTGGGAGTACGCGAGAACGCAGGATGCCTTCCGACGGTCGCGTGCACGTTGCGTGCGCGGCCTCTTGGATGGCACCCTGCTCCAGCCGCCACCTGCCATCCCTGGTCTGCTGGACTTCTGGGCGGACCTCTTCACCAAGAAGCCCATCTCCACCGCGGGCTTCA